>NW_006408587.1:4139667-4145656 GCF_000296735.1 Chrysochloris asiatica
CCAGTGCTTATCCTATGGATCCACTAGGGCCCCAAAAAGGGCCCATGCAAGTGAGAACTTATGGTTCATGAACTTCATGCTAACTCTGTCCCTACCATTATGCATTTGTGAAAGTGCCTTCACACCCTTAGTAACTTTTTCTTAGCTTCATGGCAAGAACACCAGGGAAGCCTGTCAGGTGTGGTAAGGAAATATTTGATTTTTTTTTTTTTTTTTTAGGAGTCCTGTTGTAACATTGTAGGATAAAGCCCTGGACCACAAGGTTAGTGGTTTAAACTCATTGACTACAAGATCAGTGGTTCAAAATCACCAGCACTCCTTGGGAACCCTATATGGGTCACTATGAGTTGAAACCGACTTGATGGCATTTAACAGTAACAACAAATTATCACTATTGGAGTGTTGGTGTGGAGCTGCAGGATAAGCACTGGACTGCTAACTGCAAGGTTGGTGGTTCAAGCAAACAAGCTCCTCGGGAACCCTATGGGTTGTCATTTAGCAACAACATCATTAGCATTATTATTGTTATTTTCACGTATTTCATATCCCTCATATTTGGTATGGCACTGTAGGTTAAACAGTGGTCACACCCACCAGCCACTCCTAGGAAACCCTATAAATGGTTGCTATGAGTCATAACTGACCGGACAGCATTTAACAACAATGACGTATCTAAAATAACTTAGTACTATTCTTACTTCCCATTTCTAATGAGAGAAAGGAGCCCTAGGGTCTAAGTGGCTACTAAGGAAAAGTCAAGGTTCCAATCCCACTAACTGAGATGTGGCAATCCTCTGGAGCAGTTCTACTCTCTTCTAGAGGGTCAACAGCAATAGGTTTGAAGCGTGGCTATAGGAAATGCTTCCAGTTTCTGTGAGCAGAAGCTTGGTGAATTTTTAAAAGATACATTTTAAATTAAAATCTATTTTTAGTACACTTAAATATATACTATGCTTTCTTAATGAAATACATAATCAGTAAAATGCCTCCTGAAAAGCGTGTAGCATGTATTCACAGCCATTGAGTGGATTCCAACTCACAACCTCCCTGTACAGGATTTCGGAACTGTAAATCTTTACAGGAAAAGAAAACCTCATCTTGCTCCCACAGAGCTGCTAGTGGGCTTGAACTACAGATTTTGTGGTTAGCAGACCAGTGCTTTGTTGTTGTTAAGTGCCATCGAGTCAATTCCGACCCATAGCGACCCTGTATAGGATTTCCGAGGAGCAGCTGGTGAGCTTGAACCGTCAACCTTGCAGTTCAAACAGCTTTGCATTCTGGCACATTAACCCACAGCGCCACACCAGGATTCCAGCCTGTGCTTACTCAGTCGGCAAGTTATAAGTAGAAATGCTTGCCTATTGCACCCCCTTGTGGGAACTCAAAGGAACTACCTCTGTTCTAGAACAGAATTGCGATTCAAAACATGTTAGGTGGAGGCAGAGATGGGGGCATGGAGAGGGGGAGCTGCTGAGGACTCTCGATTCATCAACTAAGAAGAGAAGGACTAAGAACTGGTGGCCAGGAGCAGACTTGCAGAATGTGCCCTTTGGAGATGTAAATTATTATATTTGCCTGAGTGGGTTTTTTTGTTTGTGTGTTTTTTAAAAAGCTAAAGTGGATAGAGAGAAATACTTTTAACTGATGGTAGAAGAAGGAGAGGATTATAATCAATGTAATGAAACAAGTTATATGAATGGTTGAATGTGAAACTGATGATGTGCCCTGTAAACTTTCACTCAATCCACAATAAAAACCTTAAATTAAAAAAAAAAAAAAAAACATGTTGTTAATCCTGAGCCCCATCCAGAACCTTCTGAGATGATACATTCCCATTTGAAAGGACATGCAGACCAGCCCAGAGTGGCTAGAGGAATAGTAGATACTTCTCGAAAGAAAGACCAGCAGGAGAAAACAAAAATGTCAGTCTGTTTGGCTATTACAAGAACAAGGAAGATGCTCGCCGGGGAGTCATCAAGGCAAGCAATCAAGTCCCTTCAGGACAAACCCACCTCCAAAACTGAAACTCAAAGGGAAACACAACTGGTATGTAAGCTCGCTGATGATCACATTGGTCTACTGGTGAATGGAAGAGTCAGAAAGGCAGCAATGAAGAAATGGGCTAAATTTAACCATGTTTCATAGACTCTCATTGACCTGGAGATGAGAGAAAAAAGAGGAAGGGCTGGTTGGTCCAAAGTGTGGTGAGACCTGGGGACACCTGATGCTATGGACAAGGACATAGCCACAGAGGAATAGAGCTGAGAATGAAGCATCCAGCTGATATGAAGTGAGAGCTGATGCACAAGAACACCCAAACTTGCAGATAGTACCCATTTGACCTAGCCTTGATGGCTTGATAATCATAACTCGACTAGAAGAAGATTAAAAAAAAAAATTTTTTTTTTGATAAAGGACAAGAGGGTAAATTGCTTCAATTTGATGAACTTGACCTATACTCATGGAGGTAATATCTCTAAATACCAACAGAGAGAGAAGGAGTCTTCATATCAAGTATCAATGCTATCCCCTCTGCACACAGGATAGATGGGAACAGGCAACTTAGACACTGGCTACCTAAAATGTGGGGGCAATAAAGACATGAAGTGACTGGCTTACAAGGTTTCAAGGGGGAGTGTAATTTAAGAGTGCATGGAGGACAAAAGAGTCCCCACTGAATAGTTTTCATCTTGTCTAGATGGGTCTGGTTAAAAGAGATGGGGATAAGAGTCTTATGATTCAGTAGTGAGTAATTGTTATCATGACTAATTGCAACTGTCACAGTTGTCAAGTTAGAAGCTTTGTAACAAAAACAGGGAAGTAGTTAATCTTGCAGTCCAGAAACAGAGGACACTAAGACCATCAAGGGAGAAGAGCATAAGTGGAATGCGGGACCTTATCCAGAGAAGCAGCAACACCAGGGACGGAGGCAGAGAAGAGGACACGGAGAAAGGGAGCAGCTAAGGACTCTAGATTCATGGTAAGAAAGGGGCTAAGAGATAGCAGCCAGGAGGCAGACTTGCAGAATGTGCCCTTTGGTGGTTTAAATTATTATATATGCCTGCGTATTAAAAAAAAAAGAGCTAAAATGAACAGAGTGAAATAATGTTAACAGATGGTTAAATAATGTTACAGGGGATTCTAACCATTGTAATGAAACAAAGTGTATGAGTTGTTGAATGTAAAACTGATGATCTGCCCTGTAACTTTCACTCAATCCACAATAAAAAGTTTAAAAAAGAAAGATTAGCAAGAGCTGAACGTGGGACCCTAACCAGAGAAGCAGTGACACCAGAAATGGAGACAAAGGTGATGGCATGTAGAAATAGAGCAGCTGAGGACTCTAGACTCTTGGAAAGAGAAAGGCAGTGTGCTGGTAGCCCTGAGGCTGGCTTGCAGAATGTGCCCTTTGGTTGTTTAAATGATTGTATATTCCTGAGTGTTTTTGTGTACAGCAAAAACAAAACAAAACAGAGGGAATAGAAGCAAATACTGTTAACTGATGACGCATTGAAGGGGTTGTAATAATTGCAATAAAACGAAATACGATAGGTTGAGTACAAAACCTATGTTCTCCCATGTAAACGACACTCAATTCACAATAAAAGCTTGTTGTTGTTATTTTTTAAAATTTTTTTTAAAAAGCATGTTGTTGTTAAGTGACTTATAGGGTTTCCAAGGTTGTAAATCTTTAAGGGAGCAGAAAGTCTCATCTTTCTCCTGAGGAACGGCTGGTGGATTTGAACTGCTGATCTTGTAGTTAGCAGCCCAACTCATAACCCACCACTACAACTTGGGAAAATTACCAATATCAGGAATGAAAGAGGGAGCAACACTATCGACTTTAGTCATTAGAAGTGTAAGAAGAGAATTTTATGAAAAAAAAATATAGGCCAATAGAGTCAACAATTTAAATGAAATAGACAAATACCTTGGAAGACAGAATCACCAAAATTGACTCAAGAAGAAATAACAAATATGAGTATCCCTGTATCTGTTATGGAGTCCCACTGTGACTCTGTAGTATCAGCACTGGACTACTAATAGAAAGATTGGCAGTTCAAACCCACCAGCCGCTCCTTGGAAAACCTATTAGTCAGACTCGGTGGCACTTAACCATATCTGTTATGGAGTCCTGGTATGGCACTGTGGAATGAGCACTGGACTTCTAACAGAAAGGTCGGCGGTTCAGACTCACCAGCCACTCCTCGGAAACAGAGTCTCTATGCATCAGAACTGGCTCTGTGGCACTTAACAACAAAACAAGGACAAATATCTGTTCAAGAAAATAGATTTGTAATTTAAAATGTTCTGACAATGAAATCTGCAGATCCAGGTAAGTTTACTGATAAATTCTATCAAACACTTAAGGAAGAAAATACTAATTCTACACAAAAATAGAAGAAGGAAAAACATTTCCCAACTCATTTTATGAGACCAAAATTAATTACCAGTACCTAAATCTGACAAACACATAACAAGAAATAAAAACTAGAGATTAATACCCTTCATGATATAAATGTAAAAATCTGTGACAAGATTTCAGCAAACCAAGTCCACCATTATATAAAAAAGGTTATAAATACATCGTGGACCGAGTGGTTGAATATTTAACATTCAAAATTCAGTTACTGTATTTCACCATATTAACAGGCTAAAAAGAGAAAATCCATATAATTTTTTCATAAGATGTATAAAAAGGATTTGACAAAGTTTAATACCATTCTTAATTTTTTTTACTGAAAAAATTTAAATGTACAGTTAGCCAGTGGGGACTCAGTTTAGATGGTCCCAATTTTGTTGGCAATACCCAACACATCATAGTCAGGAGCCTGTTGAACATATGCCTTCTTTTCACCATCAGGCCTGATGAAGGTGTTGACCTTGGCTACGTCAGTGTCACAGAGCTCCGTCACAGCCTGTGTGATCTGGTGCTTGCTGGCCTTGACACCGACAATAAGCACAAATGTGCTGGTACATTCATCTTCTTCTTGGCTGACTCAGTAGTTAGAGGAAACTTGATGATGGCATAGTGGTCAAAGTTGTTTCTCCTGGTGGCGCTCTTCCAAGGATATTGGAACCTCAGTGTCTTGGGCTGCCAAAAGGTGGGTGATGTGCAAATCTTCTTTTTTGTGTGCCTCTGGATGCCTTTCAGCACTGCCTTCTTGGCTTTCAATGCCTTTGCTTTGGCTTCAGTTATGGGAAGGGCAAGGACTTCCTTCGCTTTCGGTGCCATCTTCATAAAAAGGCTACCATTCTTAATATATTAAACTCCCAAAACAACTAAGAATAGAGGGAATTTCTTCAACCTGAAAGCCCTACAGTTAACGTGATGGTAGTTAAAGACTGAACACTTTCCCCTAAAATTGGGAACAAGACAAAAATGTTCTTGCCATTCTACTCAACATTTATTGAAGTCTTAGCCAGTTCATCAAGGCACAGTGGAGAAATAAAATGCAAACAAAACAGACAGGAATAAGTTAAACTCTTTGTTTTCAGATGATTTAATTATACACATAAAAAATCATAAGGGTTCTATTAACAAGCTACTAGAACTAATATGTGACTTCGATAAGGTCAATGTTTATAAGATGAATACACAGAAATTATTTGTATTTATATATAACACCAAGAAAAATGGGTCATTGAAATTAAATAAATAATTTCTTTTACAATCACATCCCAAAACAAAATATTTTGAGATACCTGTAGCAAAATGTATGCTAGACCAGTACATCAAAAACTATCCCCCAGCTATCATGTGTCTGTCCCTTAAGTAGTGCCTCCCACTCCTGGTAACCTTCAAAGCATTTTTCTTTTAGTATTGAAATCATTTAAGCTTGTACAATAATGATCTTATACAATGTTTGTCTTTTTGTGACTGACTGATTTCACTCAGCATAATGTCCTCAAGGTTCATCCATGCTATGAAGTGTTTTGCAGCTTCATCATTATTCTTTATTTTTTCCATAGAGTTTTTTTTTTTTTT
>NW_006408587.1:4147286-4158996 GCF_000296735.1 Chrysochloris asiatica
TGCCAATGGTTTGTCTATTTTATTAATCCTTTCAAAGAACTAGCTTTTCTTGTTGATTCTTTCTATAGTTTTTCTGTTTTCTATCTCATTTATTTCTGTTCTAATCTTCATTATTTCTTTTCTTCTGGAGACTGTAGATTTACTTTGCTGATCTTTTTCTAATTGTTGGAGATGTATTAATGTGTTGATTTGGGTTATTTCTCCTTTTTGGATGCATGCATTTATTGCTATAAAGTATCCTCTTAATACTGCTTTTGCTGTGTCCCACAGAATTTAGTATGTTGTGTTTTCATTCTCATTTGCTTCTGAAAATTTTTTATTCCACTTTTTATTTGTTCTACTACACAGTGGCTGTTAAGCAGGGTGTTATTCAGTTCCCATGTATTTGATTTTATTTCCTTGATCTTTCTATTGTTAATTTCTAGTTTCATAGCATTGTGATCTGAGAAGATGCTTTTTAGCATTTTAATGTTTTTAAATTTGTGGATACTTGCTTTGTGACCTATCACATGGTCTATTCTGGAGAATGGAATTGGAAAAGTATATGTTTCGTGCTGTTATTGGGTTGAATGCTCTGTATAAATCTATGAGGTCATATTGATTATATTGTTTAGTTCCTCTGTGTCTTTGTTGAGTTTCTTTATGTTGCTGTTGTTGTTATGTACTGTGGAGTCAGCACCGACTCATAGCAGCCCTGTACAGGGTTTCCGAGACTATAAATCTTTACAGGAGCAGAAAACCTCATCTTTCTTCCCTGGAACAGCTGGTAATTTTGAACTGCTGACCATGAGATTAGCAGCCCAATTCATAACCACTATGCTACCAGAGCTCCTTGAGTTTCTTTATAGTTGTTGTTAGGCGCCATTGAGTTGGTTCCAACTCATAGAGACGCTATATAGGGTTTCCAAGGAGTAGCTGATGGGTTTGAACTATTGACCTTGAGGTTACTCATCCAGTGCTTATCCTACAGCACCACACCAGAAGTCCAGATGCCCAGTTGTTGTTGTTGTTGTCAGCTGTGTCGAGTCAATGTCAATTCATAGCTACTCTGTGCATAACTGAACAAAACACTGCCCGATCCTACAACATCTTCACAATCATTACCCTAAATCCATTGCTGCTGCAACTGTAATCTCATTGGGGGGTCTTCCTCTTTTTATGCGGATCCTCCACTTTACCAAGCATGATGTCTTTCTCTAGGGACTGGACCCTCCTGATAATATGCCTAAATATGAGAGACAAAATCTTACCATCCTGGCATCTAAGGAGCATTCTAGTTGTACTTCTTCCAGATTTGTTTGATTTTCTGGCAGTTCATGGTACTTTCAATACTTTTCTCTGATACCAATTTGTAGAAATATTTCAATTTGTATTTTGCCAATTCCTGGAGTCTCTTTTTTCACCAATGCCTTCAGTAGAATTTGGACTTCCTCCTTCAGTACCATCAGTTCTAGATCATATACTTCCTCTCAAAATGGTTGAACATCGGCCATTCATTTTTGATACAGTGATTCTGTGTGCACCTGCCATCTTGTTTTGGTGCTTTCTGCATCGTTCAATATTTTGCTCATAGAATCCTTCTATACTGTAAGTTGAGGCTTGAATTTTTTTCTTCAGGTCTTTCAGCTCAAGAATTGCTGAGTGTGTTCTTCCCTTTTGGTTTTCTAACACCAGGCCTTTTGCACACTTCATTGTAATATTTGACTTTGTCTTCTTGAGCTGCCCTTTGAAATTTTCTGTTCAGTTCTTTCACCTCCTCATTTTTTCCGTTTGCTTTAGCATCTCTACACTAGAAGGCAAGTTTCAGAGTCTCTTCTAACATCCTTTTTGGTCTTTACTTTCTTTCCTGTCTTTTCAATGACATTTTGCTTTCTTTCTGTATGATATTCTTGATGTCATCTCAACTCTTCTGGGTTTTGGTCATTAGTGTCTAATTTATCAATTCTGCCTCTTGAGATGAGATATGTTCAAGGCCATATTTTGACTCTCATAGACTTGTTTTCATTTTCTTCATCTGCAGCCTGAACTGGCATATAAGCAATTTATGGTCTGTTCCATACTCTGCCCTGGCCTTGTTTGGGCTGATGGTATGGAGCTCCCCACCTCCCCCATCTCTTCCTACAGATGTAGTTCATTTGATGCCTGTGTATTCTATCTGGTGAGGTCCATGTGTATGTTGTTTATGTGTCTTTTATGTTGTTTAAAAACAGAATTTGCACGAATAAATCATTGGTCTAGAATACTTGTTTCATGCAATTTCCAACAGCATTTCTATCACCAAGGCCAAATTTTCCAACTAATGATCCTTCCTCTTTGTTACCAACCTTTGTGTTCCAATCACCAGTAATGATCAATTCATCTTGATTGCGTGTTTGATCGATTTCAGACTGAAGAAATTGATAGAATTCTTCAATTTCATCATCACTGCTTCCAGTGATTGGTGTGTAAATTTAAATAGTAGTGATATTAACTTGTCTTCCTTGTATACATATAGATATTATCCTTTCACAAATAGCATTGCACTTCTAGAAAGATCTTAAAATGTCAATTGTGGTGATGAATCTGACACCATCCTTCTTAAATTTGTCATTCCTGGCAGAATAAGCCTTACGATTGTCAGATTCAAAATGCTCAATACCAGTCCACTTCAGCTCACTAATTCCTAGGATATCTTCTGTCTTTATGGGTTCCTTTTCATTTTTTAACAACTTCTAATTTTCCTAGATTCATGCTTTGTACATGTTCTGATTAATAATGGATGCTTGCAGCTGTTCCTCCTCATTTTGACTTGCGCCTCATCAACAAATGAAGGTCCCAAATGCTTACTCCATTCATGTCATCATGGTCAACTCCATTTTGAGGAGTCACTCTGGTGATATTTTGAGTGCCTTCCAACCTGAGGAGCTCATCGTCTGGCACTATATCTGATAATGTTCTGGTGCTATTCATAATATTTCCATCTTCCAGCAGTATGTCTTACAGTATTCTGCTGCTATTCATAAGGTTTTCAGTGGCTAATCATTCAGAAGTAGTCCATCTCTACTTCTTCCTAGTCTGTCCTCATCTGGAAGCTCCACTGTTGCCTGTCCACTATGGTTGATTGGTTGACCCTGCTGGTATTTAAAATACTGGTGGCACAGGCACCGTCCCTTAAACAAACAATAAATTAAGGGGAATCTGATGCAGACCGTGCGCAGACCGTGCAGACCCGGTCAGGAGGTCAAGACCCTGTGGGCCCAAGCGTTGTTGACCGTCCAAACCATAGGCTCTGAGGATCAGACTTTAGCTACCTAGTAGACATAGCAAACTGTCCCTCATCTGATTATTCAGTAATGCTTGTTAGTAATCTCATACATGAGCCCTGGATATCCACAGACAAATGTAAAAACCTTCCCTAAAAGCCGAGACTGTAAATTCCAAAAAGGCAAGTTCCCCGAAAAAAAAAAAAAGCTAAAGAGGATAGAGAGAAACACTGCTAACTGATGATATATGGAGGGGATAATAATCAATGTAATGAAACAAGCTATATGAATGGTTGAATGTGAAGCTGATGATGTGCCCTGTAAACTTTCACTCAATCCAAAATAAAAACATTTAACAAAAATAAATAAATTAAATAAAATACTGGTGGCATAGTCTCAAGCATCACAGCAACCTGAAAGTCACCAGAGCATAACAAACTGACACATGGGTGGTAGGATAGTGATTCTACAAGGATATAATATAAAGAATCAGAAGCTGTATACATAAAATGAACATATTTTATTATGTAAATTATATGTAATTTATTATGTAAATTATATTTTATTATGTAAATTACATCCCAATAAAGGTGTTGTGTATTTTTTCCAAAGTGCATCCATGGAGGTTTTCATTAGAAAAAGGAATTGCCTTAATAGTTGGCGCACACAAGCTTGAACTGCATTGAGGAAAGTTCTGACATCGCTGATGAGGGGGAGACGCCTGCTGGAGTGGCGGTGATAGTTTGGATACTGACAGCCACATCAGTGCAGTGGACACTCAGTAGTGCTCCTGTTGCCAATTCTGTGAATATGTGCAGGTCTCAAAGCATTTGAGGGGTTTTCATTTACACTTTTGTACTTGAGTTATTGGTAACCATTCCCAGAGAAACAAGACCTGCTAGAGTAGGAGATCAAGTCTTCAACACATTTTCCAGGAACTAGTTGGGGTTATGATAAAGAAAGAAGCATCTGAGAGTAAGGAGAATCTAACAGTGCCCCTTTAAGATCTGAGGGTTCTGTCCAGTGGACAGGACACAGGAGTAAGAACCCAGGGTTCATGGCTAGGAGGAAAAAGAGGAAGGCACAGGAAGGCTAGTGTTTTTAATGTTCTTCCTGTGGGATGCAAATGGCCTGAAGAGGACAGACCTTACATATCCCAACCGCTCCCTTTCCAAAGCTACCTGTGCCGGTGCCAGCAGCTGGCACACACCTCTTGCACACACCTCTTGCTGATGCCTGAATTCCTCTATTTAGACACAGAGCTATTGCTTCATCGAACTGGGTTCTTTCTGATACTTTCTCATTATCCAATACTTGAAACCATCTGTGGTAGCCTTAGAATCCGTTTCACTCCACTGGTTTCAAAGGAGAGTGAAGCCCTGAGACGTGAAACCCAACCCAATAACTTAGAAAAGTGAGAGCTTATGATCCAAACAGACCTGAGTTCAAATTCCACTCTTTCATTTTCTAGCTGGACCGAAGTGGACAGCTTAATTAAACTCTTTGAACCTCCTTTTCCTTATATTTAAAATACATAGTGACCCTTAGGTCATGGGATGGCCCTGAAGATTGTTATTGTTGTTATAGGCCGTGGAGTCGGTTTGGACTTATAGAAACCCTGTACAGGGTTTCCGAGGCTATAAATCTTTATGGAAGTAGAAATCCTTGTCTTTCTCCCTTGGAACAGCTGGTAGTTTCGAACTGCTGACCTTAGGGTTCGCAACTCAATTCATAACCACTATGCTACCAAAGCTCTGAAGATTACATAGTACAAATTTTGCCTGCAGGATATTTACACACAGAGGAGACCATCAAGAAAAGTTTTAGGGGTGGGTGTTGGGTGTGTTGTTGCATCTTGACCTTTGCTCCTGAATGAAAGGACTGTGTGGCACTGTGGTATAAATGAAGTTCTAGATCGCAAGGTCGATTTGAATCACAAGGTCAGTGGCTCAAACTCACCAACCACTCCTTGGAAACCCCATACAGGGTCACTATGAGTTGGCACCGACTCAACAGCACTTAAGAACAGCAAAGGTTCATTCTGATCTCTCATTAGAATGCTCATCAGTGCCTTTTCCCTTCCCATTCCTTATTTCTCCTTTGATCTAACCAGAGGAATCTGAGCAGTCGAGAGCAGTTTTCTGACTCAACCAACATGCTTTCCAACTGTAAAATTGTTGATAGCGATGGTGATGATAGCAATAACAACAACTGTAGTAATAATATTGCTAACTTCCTATCCCATCCTATACAGTCAAAGGGCAGGGAAGGCAACAGGATGACAGACTACCATGGTTTCCTAAGCCCACTCACAGAAGCCACTCACTAGCGCAGTAACTGCCACCACCTCTAAATCCAAAGTGTTCTTCATAGTGTCGCACCATCAAGCCGTACAGACTGGGAGATGAGGCTTACTCCCACGGTCTCAGCTGTCTGAAGAGCAGCTGGGTTTTGTTTGGTTTGGTTTGGTTTAATTTCAGCTATACCTGGAAAAAAAAAATTACAGACAGATACACATCCAACTAGGGTCCTGGTGTGGTGCTATAGAATATACACTAGACTGCTAATCACAAGGTCAGCAGTTCAAACTCACCAGTCACTCTTCAAAAATCCTATACAGGGTTGCTATGAGTTAGAACCGAATCAATGGCATTTAACAACAATAGCATATCCAAGTGGAGCCCCTGGATAATACAAATGGTACTGAGCTAGGCTACTAACTGAAAGGCTGAAAGTTCAAGACACCATAGAAGACAGGTCTGGCAATTTTCTTCCCAAAAGCCAGTCACTGGACACAGTTCTACGCTGACACACATGGGATTGCCACTCGAAGGCGACTGTTGGGTTCTGTGTCTAAGAGGCTTTCAGGCTCCAGGCCTGTGGTGTGACTATCTAGAACTCACATTCTTACCCATGTGATTTCAGTAACTAGTCCTTTCCAGGTCCTTCCCAACTCCTTCCTCAGGGTGGGGCTCATAAGCCACCTGGTGCCCGACCTCTGGTTGCTATAGACTTCATCTTTACCCGGCTTTGCTCTTCATGCAGTCATCAGCATCAGAAAGCAACCATCTGTCTTTAGCCAAGACCTGGGTTCCCCTGTTCTGTAATCACAAGTCAAAACTTTATCGTTTTCTAACCAAGCGCATTTCATTAATTTACTGTGGAAACGTAATAAATGTCTGTATTCTTATACTATATGTTTATCTTCTGATGGATTCTCCTCTTGAAAACATATCAATAAAATGGCTAATACTTATTGAGCACTTACTATACCCCAGGAATAGGACTAACTGTTGGAAATATATGATTACACTTCATCCTCACAAAATTCTATAAATTAGTTGTTTTTAAAACTTTAAAAACTAAAATAGGGATCCCAATTCAATCCTGTCCAGTTGCCCCCTGTGGTCTCATCAGACTTTGTCAATCTTTAGTGTTCCACACCATTGGCCCTGGAGACAGAAAAGGGATCTGCCAAGATCTGAGCACCCTGGGGCTATTGCCTCCTGGGAAAGCCTCTCAGAACACTTCTACATCCAGGAACTCTCAAGCATCAGAGACACAGAAGCCATTAACTTAGATCCTTCCAAACAGGAGCCTAAGATCTCAGAAACAGTATACTTCCTTCCCAGCTCCAGACCTAAGAGCTTTCTTTGTAACCTGGATATTCCTGTGGTTGTTGTTAAGTGCCATGGAGTGGGTTCTGACTCATAGCAACCTGAATAGGGTTTCCAAGAAGCAGTTTGTAGGTTTGAACTGTCAATCTTGTGGTGACCAGTCCAGTGCTTATCCTACAGCACCACACCAAGACTCCTGGGAAATTCCTAGAAGCAACATTTTGAAATTGGTGGCAGATTCAGGGCTATGTTGGAATTTTAAAACAATGTTTGTTGTTGTTGTTGTTGGGTGCCATCGAGTCAGTACCAACTCATAGCGACTCTATGCACAACAGAACGAAACACCGCCTTGGTCCTGGGCCAACCTTACCTTGGTTGCCATGCTGGAGCCCATCGATGCTGCCACTTGGCCAATTCATCTCACAGGGGGGTCTTCCTCTTTTTCTCTGACCCTCCACCTTACCAAACATGATATCCTTCTCTAGCGACTGGTCCCTCCTGACAATATGTCTGAAATATGAGAGACAAAGTCTGGTCATCCTGGTCTCCAAGGAGCACTCTGGCTGCACGTCTTCCAACACAGATCTGTTGGTACTTTTGGCAGCCCATGGCACTTTCAATATTCTCCAACACCATAACTCAAAAGCATCAATTCTTCTAAGCTGTTTGTTTAGTTTATATGAATTTGAATCGTGTTCTAGGAGCCAATCTTTCTTCTACCTGCATGTCTACTTGAAAGTATGGATTCTTTATACTCATTGCCCATCGGTGATGTCATTTAATACTCCCAACAAAGCTAAGAGATTGGTACCATCAGCCCCAGTTTAGATAACAGGAAACTGAAGCTCAAAGCAGTTATCTAAGGTCACCTGGTTAAGAATGAGGAAGCCAAGATTCCCTATCTTATGCAGGAGCATAAGCCCCTGAGTTGGATGCTTCTAGTACTGCACAGTTCATACGGTTATTGTTGTTGTTGTTGTGTGCTCTCAAGTCAGTTCCGACTCATAGTGACCCTGTATAAGGTTTCCAAAGAGTGGCTGGTGAGTTGAACTGCCGACCTGGTGGTTCAAACCGGCCTTGCAGTACAGTGCTTTATCCCACCACAGTAGGATTTGTCCAAAATGGCAGCCAGTAGCCATTATGTTTTTGTTGTTGTTAAGCACGTGAAGTCAGTTCCAATTCATAGCAACCCTGTATAGGTTTTCCAAGAAGCAATTGGTGGGTTTGACCCTCCTGCCTTGTGATTAGCAGTCCAGTGCTTATCTACAACACCACATCAGGAAATCCATTCACCACTATGGTAATGGTAATGGTGGTTCTGCGCCACTGAGTCGCTTCTGACTCATAGTGACCCTATACAGGGTTCCCAAAGCTGTAAATCTTTATGGGAGCAGAAAACCTCATCTTTCTCCCACAGAGCAACTGGCAGATTCAAATTACTGACCTTGCAGTTAGTAGACCGGCTTGTAAGTCACTACACTATCAGGGCTCCTTATTAGCCACTGTAACTATATAAATAAAAATATGGGCATGCTGTGGCTCTGTAGGATAACAACTGTACTGTAACCACAGGATAGCTGTTCGAGTCCAGCAGCTGCTCCATGAGAGAGAGATGAGACTTTCTGTTTCTGCAAAGATTTACAGCCTCAGAAACGCATCACTATGAGTTGGAACTGACTCAGCAGCACTTAACAACAGCAACAACAACAAAATCCATGATAAGATATTTACACGTAAATTGAAATTAATTGTAAAATCACATAGGACTGGTGGCTACCATGAAAACAACATGATTGAGATCAAGTCAATTCTAACTCATGGTGACACTACATGTTTCAGAGTAGGACTGAGCACTCCATAGGGTCTTCTTGGCTGTAAGCTTACAGAATTAAATCATCAGGTCCTTCTAGTGTCACTGGGGAGATCTGAACTGCCAACCTTTGAGTTAGTCGCCTTGCATAAACCCAGAGACCTTTATCACAATGTAAATATAGAATATTTCCATGGTCACGACAAGTTCTGTTGGACTGCAATGTCATCTGCTGCCTCTTGTTTATAACCTGAGAAAGGAGGAGTGTGGGTCTCACTTCCCTCACTCCTTCCCAATCCATTTGCTACAATGGCCCTAAATGCTTCAATGGGACAGTATGATCCGGACTTTGCTTTCTTTTCTAGCTGCCAGCTCTCTTCAGTCTCCAGGAATGTAGCTGGAATCCTCACCACTGGGACACAAGGGAAGAATGAAATTTGAGTACTAAGAAGGCACTGCTGATGAGTCTGGCCCTCCCTACACATACCATCTATCCAACAGAAGAATTGCAGTGAGTGAGGCCCTCAGTGGCCCCAGACAGAGGGACACTTTCTCTCAGTTTCAGCCTTGGACACAGCAGAGGTTTCTCAGGGACATGAGTGGCTTCCTGGCCCCAAACTTTGGTTTAACCAATTGTCCTGGAAACATAGCCTCTGCTCGTTTATGGGGTCTTAGAGTCCAAAGAAGGTCAATTCTTTGCTTCTCTACACACAAAATTTATATCCAGAAAGGAAATCTTATCATCTCACCAGCTACCATGTGGTTCCTTTCTACAAATAAACTTTGTGAGAGGGGATTACCTATCATATTTATGCTGGAGTCTCCTAGTGCTGGGCCTCATTTTCCAAATCTAGAGCGACACACCCAAAGATGTGTCCAGTTCACCTCTCCTATGAATTGCTACCTCCTAAAACTCAGGATTCTTCTTGGATCAACCATCAACATTCACGGAAGCAGCAGTCAAGAAATCAAATGACGTATTGCATTAGGCAAATCTGTTGCACCAGACCTTTTTAAAGTGTTGAAGAGCAAAGATGTCAGCTTGAGCACTAAGGTGCTCCTGACCCAAGCCATGGTATTTTCAATAACCTCATATGCATGCGAAAGCTGAACAGTGAATAAGGAAGACCATAGAAGAATTGATGCTTTTGAGTTATGGTGTTGGAGGAGAATATTGAAAGTGCCATAGGCTGCCAAAAGAACCAGTAGATCCGTTTTGGAAAAAGTGCAGCCAGAGTGCACCTTGGAGGCCAAGATGGCCAAACTTTGTCTCTCATACTTCGGATACATTGTCAAGAGGGACCAGTCACTAGAGAAGGATATCATGTTTGGTAAGGTGGAGGGTCAGAGATAAAAAGGGAGACCCCCAACGAGATGGATTGGCAAAGTGGCATCATCATTGGGCTCAAGCGTGGCAAGAATTATGAGGTTGGCCCAGGACTGGGCAGTGTTTCGTTCTGTTATGCATAGGGTCGCTATGAGGCGGTACCAACTCGATGGCACCTAACAACAACAACAACACCCAGGATAGAGGCTGTACCCTGTTGCTGTTGTGTCTGCCTCCACAGCCTCAACCCTATTCCAAGTCTGGTTCACTTGTAGTCCAAATGCACCCTTGTAGCATCATAGTCTTTTTCTGCTTCCTATCGGCTGTGCTCAGTGTTCTGGTTGCTGTAAGTCAGAACCGACTAGGCAGCACTTAACAACAACAACAATGGGTTTTGCTTAGCCTGTTTTTCTGAGATTCCCCCACTTCAGGGGTGTGAAGAGAGGGGACAATCTCTGCTTCTTGCTTCATATCAGCCAATCCATGATAAAGTGGAAGACAAGATGCCGATGTACTTCCTAATATCGTGTTACATGTGCATTCCAGGCCCTAAGTTTTGGGGACCAGCTGGCTGGGGGTTAATGTGCATGATGCTCTCTCCTCCTTGGTTGGTATCTCTAGCAGAGTAATGCCTTTGTGTCCTTTACTCTAGGTTTGCCTTCTTCATACCAGACTCATTGGATACGTCTTCCCTACAGTAAGCTCCTCAGAAAGGACCTCTTTCTGCCAGACTCATGTCCCTCTATAATCAGCTAAGAAATTGGTATAGTCTTTACCATTTGGACCTGCAAAGAGTAGCCATAAAGGACCGCTTTCCTGTTTGTTAACCCATTGAAAGCAGACCAAGAGCTCATAGGAAGAAGAGCATGATGAGGAAAATGTTTTAAGAGAAAGATAGATTGAGGGGAATGTTACTGTTGATGTTAATTGCCGTCTAATCAGTTCCAACTCACAGCAACCCTGTTTAGGATTTCCAAAGAGTAGCTGGTGACTTTGAAATGCCAACCTTGAGATTCAAACGGACTTTGTAGTTCAGTGCTTATCCTACAGTGCCACACCAGGTATCCAGACTGGGAAGAATAAGTATTTACAAAACATTTGATAAAGTTCTACCACCAGTCAACATTGATAATTATCCTATCATTATAAAAAGAACTCTTAGAAACTGATAAGAAAATATTCTATGAGAATTTTAGAAAACTGGGCAGAACCTATGAGAAGGCAACATTCATGCACCTACACGTATGTGCACACACAAAAAGTAACTGAGATGTTTAACATGAAAAGATACTCAATATCACTATAACCAGGAAAATAGAATTCAAGTAACTGTGAAAAGCCAGTTCTCACCCATTATATTGGCAAAGGAGTCCTGGCATGGCTTATCAGGATAATGCACTGGACCACAAGGTCAGTTTGAGCTGCAAAGTCAGTAGTTCAACCCCACCAGCCACTCCTTGAAAACCCTATACAGAGTCCATATGGGTTGGAACCTACTCAATGGCACTTAACAACAACAATATTGACAAAAACTGAAAACAAAACATTAGTGATCAAACCCTGTACTGGCAGCAGGATGTTTTATCAAGGAGTGGGAGGGCTCTAGGATACTACTTCACTTGTACAGTTTGTTGTTGTTGTCAGGTGCCATCGAGTCGGAACTGACTCATAGTGACCCCATGCACAGCAGAACGAAACAATGTCCGATCCTGGG
>NW_006408587.1:4161141-4192252 GCF_000296735.1 Chrysochloris asiatica
CTTTATATATAGGTGGTTCTTCCAGAAGCACAAGTAACCCAACATCAAATCTCTGCCCGCCACCCCCTCCCCCCCAAATAATACCACTGTTAAGTCAATTCTAATTTATAGCGATCCTATATAGGGTTTCCAAGACTATAAACCTTTACAGGATAAGACAACCTCATCTATCTCCTGAGAAGTGGCTAGTAGGTTTGAACTGCCAAACTTGTGGCTAGCAGTCCAACAGCTACCCCACAGGGCCACCAGGGAAAAGCATTCTTTATTGATGCTCACAACCAGATCAGCAGACAAGGTAACTTTGTGATGTCAGTTCCTCACACCCAGACCCCCAACCAAGGTTGAGGAAGCAGACAGCAATTGTCTCATGAGTGGCAGACTGTTATCATAGACAAGGGACCCAGAACAATGGATTCGCTCCATTGATAGACACAAGACAAGCAGCCTCACACACACACATTGAAAAGGAGGGAAGAAAACATTTGCTTCTGTAGAAGAGATAGGAAGATCCTGGATTGTCACTCTAATCTTTTGAAATATAAAAGCACCATTCCAAAGGTCCCAGTGGCCTTTTACAACCAGGAGATGTCTCCAAGGTCTGGGTTTCATCCCTTTTAAACTGTGGCTGTGTAGGAAGATAGTATGCCAGTCTTCTAGGCACTTTAGGAGTTTAACCTAGAAGCCCAGTCCAGGCTATAATCATTTAGCCCTCCCAGGGACGTAAGTCTTATTACCCTTTTGGATCAGAGGAATTAGCAAATGGCAACAGATCTAATCCTCATGTGTGAAAATCAAACTGTGCCTACAGAAAGTGAAAGCAAGCATTCTTTGCCTTTGTGTCACATACATTTCTGAGTCTCAGGAGGCTGTTCTTGTTGTTGTTATGTGCAGTGGAGTCAGTTCTGACTCATAGTGATCCTGCACAGGGTTTCCGAGGCTGTGAATCTTTACAGGAGCAGAAAGCCTCATCTCTCTCCCAAGGAACAGCTGGTAGTTTTGAACTGCTGACCCTGAGGTTAGCAGCCCAATTCGTAACCACTACGCTACCAGAGGCTAGCCTGGGAAATTCAAGGGAGAAATCTTGGGGAATCCAGAGGAAAAAAGGCATCCCTGGGCTTTGTTGATAAGCGTATGAATTGCTTTGCTTTTAGGGGACATAATGTGGCAAATCTATTCTGAATACACATTTTTTGACTCCAGAAATCCTACTTCATGGAATGTTGTTGTTAAGTGCCAACTCACACTTAACTCACAACGGTCCTGTATTGGATTTCCAAGGAGAGACTGGTGGGTTTGAATCACCGGCCTTGCAGTTACTAGTGCAGTGCTTATCTACAGTGCCACAGCAAATAGAAATGAAGCACCAGGTCAGATGCATACATGTATAAGAATGCAAGTTTCAGGACTGACAGAAATGGAAGCAATCAAAATGTCTACCGATAAGAAATGTATTAGAAATTGATGAAACAATCATATCATAAGGTAGAATGCTGGGTTTTTGGAGGGTTTCTTTTGTTTTGTTTTTAATGCTTGTATCTTGACCTCGGAAACCCTGTACAGGGTCGCTATGGGTCGGAACCAACTCGACGGCACTTAACAACAACAACAATCTTGACCTGTACATTTTTTTCATTATATATTTAGATGAAAAGGGCATAATGCTACACATTTTCTATTTTGTAAAACAATGAAAAATTCACATATACATACATCATGCAAGAAGGCTTCAAAAATTTCATGGAAAAATAAAACGAAAAGATAATGCAATTTTTCCACAAACTTTTTGAAGCTCTTTCATATGTACATGATTATAGGAAGATGGAGAAAGGTAGAGGAGGATAGATTTTTAATATTAGCTTTGGGATGGTGGAGATGGGAAAGGAAAGAAGAGGGTACGGTTTAAATGCACCAAAAAGGGAAAATACACATTGCTCAAGATCTAAACCAATAAATAGAATGGAGAAAAGATTGAAATTGTCAAAGACTTCAGTTTGCTTGAATTCAAAGTCAACACTCGTGGGAATAACAGTCAAGAAATCAAATGATGGGAAAAAAAACAAAGAAAAAGAAATCAAATGACATATTGCATTAGATAAATCTGCTGCACAAGACCTCTTTCAAGCGTTCAGAGAAAAGATGTCAGTTTGCGGGTTAGGTGCACCTGACCGAAGCCATGATATTTTCAGTTGTCTCATATGCATGTGAAAGTTAAATGATGAATAATGAAGACCATAGAAGAATTGATGTATTTGAGTTATGGTGTTAGAGAAGAGTTTTAAAAGTACCATGGGGAAAAAAAAAAAAAAAAAGTACCATGGACTCCCGGAAGAACAAACAAATCTTTATGGGGAGAAGTACAGTCAGAATGCTCCTTAGAAGTCAGGATGGTAACGTTTCATTTCTCATACTTGGACATATTATCAGGAGAGACCAGTATCTGGAGAAGGACATCACACTTAGTAAAGTAAACGGTCAACCAAAAAGAGGAAGACCCCAACAAGATGAACAAGATGGATTGATACAGTTGCAGTAGCAAGAGACAAACATAACAACTGTGAGGTTGGTGTAGGATTGGGCAGTGTTTTGTTCTGTTGTGCAGAGGGTCGGTATGAGTTGGAACCCACTTGATGGCACTAACAACAACAACAACAAGACCAGTGTAAAATATAGAATTCTCTCTATCACTGTATGTATATACAGATTGAATACGCTCATTTAAAGAACTATAATATAACATCAACAAATAAAAATATTTTATTTTGGACTGAGATTTATTTATTTATTCATGCAGCAAATAAATGACATACTGAGGATATGGCAGCTGACAATATTCTTGAATTTGTGGAGTATATTCCCTGGTGAGGGAGATAGACAATGATTTATAGTAAAAAATGAGTACATTAAAAAAATGTCAAGTGGTGAGCAGAACTACGATGAAACATTATGTATGAGAAGAACCAGCAAGATGCGACCTGCTGTGTTAACAAAGTGACCAGGAAGGCCTCTGTAGAGAAGCAACACAAACTTGACTACAGGAGGGAAACAATCAAATGCCTTCTCTTCCCCAGGTCAAGCATCTTCTGAGTCTAAGAACTTCATTCCATGGTTTACTTCTCACCCTTCTCCTGGAAGACCCCAGCCCAAACCCAAACAAAGCACTTTTCTCTATGGTCCAGCTAGCACAGAGAAGAGATGGTGAATGAATACCCATCTTTCTTCTAGAAACATACACCGTTTTTCATGTAGAATAAAATTGTTCTGAGTTGTTGTGAAAAGTATGCAACCTGGAGTTAAGCATTCTGGATTCAACTCCAGCTTTTCTACTTACTAGCTACATGACCATGAGCAAGTTATTTGACCTCCCAGTGATGTTATCTATTAAATGGGAGATAATATTTTTCTGTAAGGAGCTCTGGTAGTGTAATGGTTATGAATCAGGCTGCTAACCTCAGGGTCAGCAGTTTGAAACTACCAGCTGTTCTGAGGGAGAAAGATGAGGCTTTCTGCTCCCGTAAAGATTTACATCCTCGGAAACCCTATGCAATGTTGCTATGGGTCGGAGCTGACTCCACAGCACACTACCACCACCACCACGAATATTATCTGTACCCATGCAAATAACAAACTTTAACGACCAAAGCAGTGTCTGGCATATAATAAAAGCTAAAAATAAATCATGCTTATTTTTACTTCTGCTACTGCTTCTAAGTTAAGAGTCAGTCCTATCATAGTGTTAGTTCACATTGAACTTGACAGTCTAGTTGTTGTTGTTATTGTTAAGTGTCATCTAGTCAGTTACGATTCATAGTAACACTGTAAAGCATTTCCAAGGAGGGAATGGGGAGTTTGCTCAAATTGACCTTGCAGATGAGTGCTTACCTGTCGGTGCCACGCCAGGACTCCTAAGAGTCTGTAGTTCCTATTCTCTTAGACCTTACATGTTCTCATCAGTAAAGAAGACAGTAAGGGGCTCTATCTACTATTTTGAATTCTGCAATCAAAGCAGGTTTCTAAGAGGAGGTAACATTTGAGCTGAATAAAGCAGACAAACAAATTCTTTTCATCCTTAAGGAACTGAGAATATATGGAGCAATATGTACTTGAAAATGCTTTTGGATTTACACTCCACAATCTTACCATTATCAATGCAAAATGAAAGAAATTTTTCTACATCTAGAATATTTGTCACATAACAAAGATCTAGACTATCTGAAAAGGCAATGAATGCTTTGCATGTTTTAATAATTATTTGTGTTATTGTCTTTCAATGCTTAAATGATTTTCATTGGCATTTGCTCATGTGAATGCTTCCTCTTTTAAATATTTTAGCAAGGATTTATGCCATGCAATTGTTTGAACAGAACAAGGGGATATGGGATAGTTTAAAATCAGGAAAAGTGTGTGTCAGTGTTGTACCTTTCACCATACTTGAATCTGTATGCTAAGAAAATAATCTGAGAAGCTGGACTATTTGAAGAAGAGCAATGTATCCAAATTGGAGGAAGAGTCATTAGCAGTGTGTGATATACAGATAACACAATCTTGCTTGTTGAACATGAAGAGGACTTGAAGCACTCATTAATAAAGATCAAAGAATATGGACTACACCACAACATAAAACAAAAACCCTCACAATTAATATTATGATAACCAGAGAAAAGATGGATGTTGTCAAGGATTTCATTTTACTTGCATCCATAATCAGCACCATGGAAGCATCAGTCAAGAAACCAAACAGCAAATTGCATTGGGCAAATCTGTTTCCAAAAATCTCTTTAAGGTAGGATTAAAGAGCAAAGATGCCACTTTGAAGACTAACCCAAACCATGATATTTTCAGTTAGCTCATATACAATGGAAAGCAGAACAATGAGGCAATGAATAAGGAAGACTGAAGAAGAATGGATGCCTTTAATTATTGTGTTGGCAAAACAATATTAAATATACATGGACTGGTGTATTTGTTTGGGAGAAAGTACAGCCAAAATGCTCTTTAGAAGTAAAATTATCCAGAGTTCATATTATGTGTTTGGACATGGTAATAGGGAAGGGAGGACCAGAACCTGAAGAAGGACATCATGCTTGGTAAAGTAGAGGGTGAAAAGAGGAAGACCTTCAACAAGATGCATTAAGACAGTGGCTATAAGAATAGGCTCAAGAATGGGCTAGACTTGTAAAGGTGGCACAGGGCTGGCAAATGTTTCATTCTGTTGTGCTTAGGGTCTCTATGAATCAAAACTAACTCAATAGCACCTAACAACGTTGAAACATACAATCTTATAACACATTGGTTCATAATAATAATTTACTTTGCATTTATTATTGTCAGGTGTTAGGTTATGGTTTGGTTTGGTTTTTTACAGAAAACTTCTGGTACAGCTCAGTCACAGGAAAATGATTCTTTGTTTATTATTGTGGTCACTCATTATTAAAGTACAAGTAAATAAAGTGCTATGAAATTTTTCTTTTTTCATTTTTAAAAAGAATAACTTATGATTTGGAGAATTATAAATAACCCCAAGGAATTCCTATTTTTTCTCAAATCTCAAGGATAGATATTCATCAGGAATTTGGAACCATTACTTTCTAGTGAGGAGAGACAGACAATAGCATGTAAGAAATGAGTGCATAAGAAACTGTCAGATGGTGTCAAGTCTTCTAAGGAAAAATCAATCAGATTAAGGGGCTAGAGAGGGTTGGAGATTATGGATTTAAGCAGCATGGTCAATAGTGAGGAGGAAATCACGCAAAGAGATAAAGATAATAAAATATGGGAAACTGAAAAAAGGCTTTAAGCAATCACAAAGAAAGGAATGATGAAGCATGAATTCTTGGAGGAGGTAGTGATGAGCTTTGGCTTGAAAGCCCAATGGTGGGAGATTTTACCAGGAAGGAGGGGAGGAAAGTGTGTTCCAGCTACCAGGAACTGTGTGTGCAGGGGAAGGGGGACTGAAAGGGCCTGTGTGTGTTCAGAAATGACAAGGAGTTGGGTGTGACTGGAGTGTTGGAGAGATGCAAGTTGCTAAAGCCAGTAAGGTGAAACTGGGACAGTTGCAGATGCCTTGCATACCATGCAGGGGAGTTGAACTTATAGGAAACCAAGAGTATATCCTGGGTGTGATTAGGTGAACTTTGTGGAAGACACCCCAGCCAGCAGCATAACTGAGGAACTGGAATCTTTCTTCAAAAACTCCCCACCAGGACTGCAGCAGACCTCAACAGGATTCATCCTCATTTTCCTGTCTTTGCCTTCACACTTTATTTGATTTTTTGTTTGTTTGTGAAGTGCCGCCGAGTTGGTTCCACCTCACAGTAACCCTGTATAAGGTTTCTGAGGGTTTGAACCACTGACCTTGAGGTTAACAGGCTTATTCTATAGCACCCCACCAGGACTCCCACAGTTTATTAAATCTACATTTTTCTTCTGGTAGCTTTAACAGAGGTCTCAGTTGTCTATTCCAGTATTCATTTCTGTATCTTGCACATTAACAGTATTCCCAACTTTTAGCAGGACACAAAGCTGATTGGAATTAAGACCCTATTTGTTTCCTATCCTCCCTCATATTGTTGTAGTGGTTAGGTACCATCAGATTAGTTCCATAGCAACCTAATGCACAATAGAATGAAACATCGCCCCATACTGTGCCATCCTCACCATTGCTGCTAGGCTTGAGTCCATTGCTGCTGCCACTGTGCCAATCCATCTCATTGGGGATGGGTGGGTTCCATTTTCAATGTCCCTCCACTTTACCAAGCAAAACATGATATCCTTTTCCAGGGACTGGTCCCTTCTGATAATATGTCTGAAATATGAGAGATGAAGTTCTGGCCATTGTGGCTTCTATGGAGTATTCTTGATGTTATTTATTCCAACACAGTTTTGTTTGTTCTTCTGGAAGTTCATGATACCTTTAATATTCTTCTCCAACACCAAAAGTCAAATGCATCATTTCTCATATCTAGAACTAAATTCTACTCATGAGATCTAAATGGAAGTGTTGTGGCAGGCAACTTTCTGGAACTCTTAAAGGACAGTTGGTGTATGCCTGTTCATTTATCCTTTCCTCCATCCTGTTAGAAAGGATGCTGGCCATCACCTGAGAGCAACAAGATGATAAAGAAACAAGAAAAAGCAAGCCTGAGTTCCTAGTTATTTGAGAGCTGACCTACCAGTCTGGACTTCTTATGAACGTTTTGTGTTAACACCTTTTAATAGTTAAAGGATTTTCATTGACATTTATCTCATGTTAGTGTTTTTCTTTTAAGTCTTTTGGCAAGGATTTATGCCATGCAGTTGTTTGAAGAGAACAAGGGGATACTGAATGACTTAAAATCAGGAAGGGTGTGCATCAGGGTTGTCCCTTTCACCATACTTATTTAACCTGTATGCTGAGCAAATAATCCAAGAAGTTGGGTTGTATGAAGAAAAATGTGGTACCAGATTGGAAGAAGGGTCATTAACAACCTGGGATATGCAGATGACAAAATATTGCCCGGTCCTGTGCCTATTATAGTGTCTTCCAACCTAGGGGACTCATTTGGAAGCACATATCAATGTTTTCATTATCTAATGCTACTCTAACTGAAATGCCACAGTGGGGTGACTGCAACAAATTCCAATTTATTCTCTCACAGTTTAGGAGGCTAGAAGTCCAAGGTCAGGGCACTAGCTCTGCGGGAAGGCTTTCTCTCACTGTCACTCTGCAGCCAGGGCCTTGGCTCCTTTTAGCATCTATGAGCCTGGCATCCCTTGGAGATCTCCATACATCCTTGGCATCAATCTTCACCCTGGGTCCAAAGGATGTGATCCATTCCTACCTCTTCTTTTCTTGGTGGGACTGAGGTCCGTCCCTTGTTTTCTGGCTTTTATATCTTAAAAGAGATTGACTCCACGTAAACATAACTGCCGCTGTCAATATCATAGTGAATAGGACTTAAAACACACAGGGTAACTATATCAGATCACAAAAAGGAGGCTCATTACATCATAGGGAGAATCATGGCCTACCCAAGTAGACACATACTCTGGGAGATAAATTCAATCCATGACAATCAGGTCTGTTGTGAATATTCACTGGCTAATTTTCAGAAGTAGATTGCCAGTCTTTTCTTGGTAAATTGTCCTAATTTGGAAGTTACATTGAAACCTGTCTACCATGGGTGACTTTCTCATATTTGGAACACCAGTGCAGTTTCCACCATCCTAGCAACACAGAAACCACCGCAGTATGACAAACTGACAGATGCATGTTCTCCCTCTTCTAGCCAAAGATGTACACAAGGAAAGTGTATTCTTTTGTGGTTGCCTTTGCTTTTACTTTTACAAATATCTTTATCTCTTTGAGGAAGCAGAGTTCATTTCTTTGAACTGGGAGTTTAGAGGAGGACAGAGTCCTGATATCAGGCACACCTGGAGAGGTTTATCAGCTCCAATACCCACGGTACTCCCACTTTCTCTGTCCAGCTGGCTGAAATTGTCTCCTTTGTTGTATCTTACTGATTTCACAAGGCCTGCCTTATTTGCATTTAGGGAAAACACAAATGAGAATTTCATTTGTCCTTCATCCAATCAACGTTTCTTGAACACCAACTATATACCATAGAGTATGGTCATGTTCAGGACAAAGGAAGCAATGAATCTGCTGAGCTCTGTGCCGGCCAGACCACTTAAAGGATGGCAGATACCACTGAGGAGAAAGAGTTGCCTGAGTAAAATACTGACACACTTGAGGGCAACTAGGGTGGTAAAATCCTGAGCCCCACCTAATTCCATATTTTTTTAAAATGCATAAAGGCAAGGGGAATTCCAATTGTGGCAATGTCCTATTTTGGTCTAACCAGAATCCTTTGTTTCCTTATTCTGGTAATTAACTCCTTGCTCAGGAAGCACCTGCTTCTCCCTAGTCCTTGTGATTTCTGGTGGAGCTCTCAGCTGCAGCGCTGTGACCTCCAGCCTTGGAAACACTAAGGGACACTTCTACTCTGTCCTATAGGGTCACTATGAGTCAGAACAACTTGACAGCAATGGTTGTTTGTGGTTGTTTGTTTAATTGCACCCATCCGTCCATCTGTCCATCTAGTCAGTAAACTGTGCTGGGCTTGTACTAAATCCTATGCCTAGAAACATACATTCGACCCTATTTTTAACTTTAATGAATATAGAGATCTTCAAAAGGAGGCAGGTCTATAATCAAACAATAACACAAAGGGTTAGAAGTGCTGGTATAAGAGCCTGTGACTCAGTCAATGAGACCCTAAAGGAGATGGTAAAGAGAGTGATGATGGGGTGTGCTCAAAAAGAGCTCCAAATTAGAGGTGATATATTAGCTGGATAGGGAGGAGATAGGCTGAAGGTGGCAGTTGAGGTCAAAGGACACCAAAGTATGAAGCATCCCTGACCTTAAGTTGCAGGCAATGCCACAACATAGGGTAAAAGAGAGGTCAGGGGTTCAGTAGAGCCCCAGGTAACTGGACGAGGGACCAGGATCCACTGAATAATTGTAGTCAAGGGAGAAATCAAACATAAATTTAATTTTTTTTTTTTTAAATAATGCTAAGAGTAGTTTAAAGACTAGGTTTGGAGAGCGCCTGTTTTCGAGTTTCACAATCAGCTATATTTGTTTTTCATCAGATACTGCTCATGTTCAATGCTATGGTGAACTCCAAAGAGTTCAAAACCCTGCAGTCAATAGATCTAAACTGAAGTTCATGCTCTGTCACCTAATGGTTATGAGGCTTCGAGCAAGTCATTTCAGTACATTGAGCCTCAGTTTCCTCATCTGTAAAATAGGGATAATAACCTACCACATGAAGTTGTTATAAACACTGAATGAAATAAATTGTTTTAAAACACCTTGTAAACTTGACAGAGTCATACAAATGCACAGATTACTTATTGGTTTGTTATGAAGGACATTTTTAACAGGGTATTATGATAATCAAAATGTATAATTGTTTAGTGTATGAACATATGGTGGTGATGGTTGTGTGCCATCGAGTTGATTCCAACTCATAGTGACCGTGTATAGGTTTTCCAAGGCTGTAAATCTTTACAGGAGCAGAAAGTCTCATCTTTCTCCCACAGAGCGGCTGGTGGATTCTAACTGCGGGCTCTGCAGTTAGCAGCCCAATTCATAACCCACTACACCATCATGTAAAGTTGTTATGAACACTAAATAAAATAGATTGTGTGAAAACACCTTGTAAACTTGACATTACCATACAAATGCACAGATTACTTGTTTTGTTATGAAGGACAATTTTAATAAGGTATTATAAAATATAATCAGGGTGCTCTCGGTTCTGTTAGGTGCCAGTGATAATACAAAATATTTTACCAGCATTATCTCATTTAACATCCACAGCAACTCCAGGAAGCAAATACTATTATTATCCCCACTACACCTATAAGAAAATGGAGATTAAAGGAAGTTAACCCAGGATCATAAACTTGTAAGTGGCAGAGCCACTTGAACCCAGACTGGTTTAACTTCACATCTCATACTGTTTCAAGGATTCAGAATTATTCTCCTATCAAGATTTTCATAATTATAATATCAACAATTGTAATAGTACATTACTCCTCATATCAAAATAAATGAAAGCAAAATCAAAGATTTAAAAGTAAAAAAGATGAAACCTACAAGGCACTAAAACAACTTCTGGTGCCAGGCAAGATGGAGAAATCCCACTACAATCTCTCTCTTCCACTAAGTTCAATGAAAAACTGTGGACAAAATATGAAAAGTGGCTGCATGAAGACCCTAAAAGTAAACAAAAACAGGCAGCTAGGGACAAGCAGTCAAACTTGGAGTTGCATCACATGCGTGGGTGAGTTCCCAGGGCCTTTCCTCTGGGCTTCTATGTAAGGACAATCCCTAGTCATGGAACTGGGTGCTGGTTGGGTAGGCAGCTCCATCAGACGCTCTGCTTACCTGGTCAGAGAAACTGAGAAAAGAGATCCCCTCCAGTCCCAAGAGTGTGGGAGGAATCCTGTTGTCTGTCTCTTTTTGACTCTTTCTTCTCTTTTTGACTCTTGCTTCTTTGCCCTGAGATTTGCTCCCAGTCATGGAGCTGTGCTGCAGCAGTTAAGGTGTAGTTGTGGTTGTTAAGAGACATCTAGTTGGTTCTGACTCACAGAGACCCTGGATAGGGTTCCCCACATTCTGGTGGGCTCAAATCACCAACCTTATGGTTCACAGTCCAGTGTTTATCCTACAGAGCCACCATGCTCCCTAGTAAGGGTGTTGGCAGATACAACTCTATGAAAAAAGTATTGACTTCCTGGCTCAAACCAAAGTAGTTGCCACTGAGTCGATTTGGACTCATGGCAACCTCCGAATACAACTGTGTTCGATTTATACAAGTAGGGTTTTCAAGACTGTGAACTTTCAGAAGCAGATTAACAGGCCTTTCTTCTGAGGAAGTTTTAGGTGGATTCAAACTGTCCACCTCTTGGTTAGTAACTGAGTGCTTAACTATCTGTACCACCCAAAAACTGCCTCTGTGGTGAGGCGACCAGCAAGACCATCTGTGTGAGCTGGAGCATAAGGGAAAATTCCAGAGAGGAGAGACTGGGGAAATTAATCTCCTAATTCTGTGTATGAATCTGAACAAGGCTGGGGCTCACCCCTGAATTGTGTATGCTCAGGACAAATCCAAAGTAACTTAGCAAAGGATTTGAGAACTGACTTATGACTTAAACCTCTACCCAAGTCCCTGATTAATCCCTAAGTAGTGTAAGACCCAAAATGTCATAGCAAGGTTTTGAAAATTAAATTAGCATGGGAACAACCATGCACATAAAGCAAGAACCCTCATATGAACCTAATGGGGTTGATTAACTGATAAAATATAAAAATCAACATTTTCTGGAAGATTTTACTAGGGTAAAATATGATATCACATTTTACATGCCTAAGATACAATAAAAAATTATTTAGCATACAAAAATGGAAAATGGGAGCAATTCTCAAGAGAGAAGTCAATCAACAGATGCTTCGGTGGCCCAGATGTTGGAATTGCCAGGCAAAGGTATTAAAGTAACTATCATAATCATGGTCCATGAGGTAAAGGTAAACACTGTTCTCAACAGAGAAGTAGAAACTGGAAAGAAGCAAATGTAAATTTTAGAACTGATATCATATGAAATTAAAAATTCACTGGATGGATTCAGTAATCAAATGAAGATGCCAAAGGAAGAATTAGTGAACTTGAAAATAGATTCATAGAAACTATCCAACCCGTATAGTAGAATTGTTGTTGCTGTTAAGTGCCATCAAATCTGTTCCAACTCATAGCAACCCTGTAGAATTTCCGAGACATTAACTCTTTGTGGGAGCAGAAAGCCTAACCTTTTCCCATGGAGTGGTTGGTAAGCTCAAACCGCAGGCCTTGTGGTTCACAGTTCAGTCCCTATTGTATGGAGTCACTTCACTTTCATATAAAAGAATAAAGATTGAAAAATGATGAAGAGAGTTATATGGACCACCATGATAGTAGCAAAAGGCTAAATGCTTGTCACTGAAACTCAAGAATAAAAACACAATTTGGTATTGAAAAAATACTTAAAGAAATAATGACTAAAAAGTTCCAAGTTTGATGAAAGACATAAATTTACAGGTGAATGAAACTGAGGAAATCTCAGCAAGCTAAATTAAAAGAAAATTATGCCCAGACACATTATAATGAATCTGCTTAATTCCAAAGAGGAAAAAAAAAAATCTTGACAGGTTCTAGAGAAAAATTATAATACAATTATCATTTCTCATCAGAAATACTGGATACCAAAAGACAAATAAGTAATTGCTGAAAGAAAAGAGCTGTCAACCCAAAAGAATTCTACTCTATGCAGTAAAAATATCTTACAGGAATGAAGGTAAAATAAAGACATATTTAAATAAAAGGAATTTAAGGGAACTGGTTGTCCCAGCAAAAAGACTCTAAACACATGCTAAAGGAAAATCTTCAAGACTGAAGGAAAATGATTGTTGCTGTTGTTCTTAGGTACTGTCAAGTTGGTGCTGACTCATAACAACCGTATGGACAACAGAACAAACCACTGCCCAGTCCTGTGCCATCTTCAGAATCATTGTTACATTTGATCTCATTGCTACTGCCATGGTGCCAATCCATCTTGTTTGGGCTCTTACACTTTTTTGCTGACCTTCCACTTTACTAAGCATGATGTTCTTCTCCAGGACTGCTCCCACCTGATAACATGTCAGAAGTGTAAGAGAAGAATCTTGCCATCTTAGCTGCTAAGGAACATTCTAGCTGTCCTGCTTTTTTTTTTTTTTTTTTAAGTTTTTATTGTGAATTGAGTGATAGTTTACATGGGAGAACATTGGTTTTACACTGATTGTTTCATTGCAATAAGTACAATCTCCTGTGTGCATCATCATTCAACAGTATTTGCTTCTATTCCCTCTGGGTTTGTTTTGTTTTTTGGCTTTTTTTGTGGTTGTTTGTGTTTTTTTGGGGGGAGGGGGGAGGATGTACACAAAAACACTCAGCAATATATAATCATTTGAACAATCAAAGGGCACATTCTTCAAGCCTGTCTCCTGGCTGCCAGCACACAGCCTTTCTTTTCCCATGAATCTAGAGTCCTCAGCTGCTCCCTCTCTCCATGGCCTCATCTCTGCCTCCATCTATGATTTTGCTACTTCTCTGGATAGGGTCCCATATTCCTCTTTCTCCCTCAATGGTCTCTAGCTATATTTCTTAGAAAACATATTTGTTTGTTCTTCTGGTAGTCCACAGTACTTTCAATACTCTTCTCCAACACCATAACTTGAATGCAGCAATTCTTCTACAGTCTTCCTTATTCACTGTCCAACTTTCATATGCATATGAGGCTATTGAAAATACCCTGCTTTGGGTCAGGCACACCTTAGTCCTCAAACTGACATCTTTGCTCTTGAACACTTTAAAGAGGTCTTATGCAGCACATTTGCCTAATGCAATATGTTGTTTGATTTCTTTTATTTCAAGGCACATTTAATATCATGGGTGCAATACAAAAAAGGCCCAGTACAATGAAGGCCCACATCCCCCATTACCACCACCAACACCACAATGCTCTTTCAACACGTGCCTGTTGAATAGAATGGGGATTTAATCAATTTCACTATTGAGAAAAAGTAACGCCAGTGTCTCATCACAGCTAATACCCATATACAATCTAGTTGTGGAATGAATGTTTATAAATGCTTGGAACGGTTCAAACCTGGATTTGAAAACCACACCTCCGTGTTTGTCCAGTCCTCAGTAAGATTGTCTACAGCATTAACAACTAGTCGAAGAACATACCATTGATTAAAAACCATGGAGTTAAGTCTCAATCAAGTAACAGAGCCCAAATGAAAGGTTTAAGTGAATGAACTACTTGTACTGACATGTATCAGTTGGTTCTTTCATGACTGTTAAAAGTTGGCTTAACAAAGAAACCCTTTAAAGGCAAATCACCTCATTCAAAGTTTTGACCCAGAAATTCAACAACAAATCACCAAGTCCACAGTCTTATTGACAAAACTAATATACAATGTCTCTAAGTCACTATGCTCAAGAGCGATGCATTTTCCATTTTTATAGTTTACTGGAATTTTTTACATGTTCAATTCATGATATAAAATCTCTAGGTTTTCATTTCTCCAAACTGTCTGAAGACAGTGTGCCACAGACTTAAGACTTCTGCTTCTCCGTCTATTTTCTTCAAACAGAAACATTCCTCAAGTGTCTAAAATTCCTAGAAGGGATTTTTTTTTCGGAGGTAGACACTTCTTCGAAATAGTTCAACGTCATCAGGCCTCTGAAGCTAGGGGAGGGGAAGAGAAAAAAGCTGAAACACAAGGTTCATCGGGTAAGTTTTACATTAACCATTACAAGCTGGACAGTATAAGAATGGCTTTTATGGCTCAAAAAGTCTGCGTCTTGGTGTGGAAATGTGTACGTGGTTGTCCCACCACAGCTTTCTCGTGGTGGGACTGTCAGGGAAGTCTTGACTGGGGAGTAGGATTTGTTTACCTATCAGGCGTAAACTTCCAGGCACTCAGTTCATTTGGGGCTTGTTCCAGTTTGTCTTTAGTCTGTTCCAGTTCATCTTTCATTTTTAGGAAAAACAAGTTGATAGCTGGGTCTACCATGGTGGATCTCAGTTGGGCAACGGTAGGCTGCTGAGCTTGCTTGAGGTACTGGATTTGAGTAGTACACTCTTGCATCTCTTGTTCCTTGGTTGCTAGTCTCATTACAAGGATGTTTTCCCTGCATGCAGATTCTTGCTGTTGGTACTTTCGTAAAGAGCTCTGGTAGCGTAGTGGTTACGAATCGGGCTGCGAACCTTAAAGTCAGTGGTTCGAAACTACCAGCTGCTCTGCGGGAGAAAGATGAGGCTTTCTACTCCGGTAAAGATTTACACCCTTGGAAACCCTGTACAGGGTCGCTATGGGTCGGAACCGACTCAATGGCACTTAACAACAACAACAACTCTTAAGTCAGTAACATCGTTAGAGTTCAGATCTGTTACTTTCCCTCCAAAGCTTGTACATAGGCTTCATACTGCTTCCATCTTAAAATTAATTCATCTGGTACCATAACTTTGAAGTCTGTTTCACTCAGTCGAACCTTTTTGGGAAGAGGTTCTTCACTGATCATCTTGAATCTCCGCAGACAGCCCGCCGCCCGTTGCCCAGGCCGAGGCCGTGCTCGCACTGCAGCCTGCACGCCCCTTTATTTGCGGGTCTCGATGCCACCTGTTTGAATTCTTAACTGCTGATTCTATGAATGTTGGTAGTGGGGTCTTTAACAACTTCAATCTTTTGTCCATTTATCATGATGTTATTTATTGGTGCAGTGGTGAGGATTTTTGTTTCCTTTACATTCTGGTGCAACCCATACCAAAGGCTGTGGTCTTTGATCTTTCATCAGTATTTTAAGTCCTGTTCATTTCCAGCAAACAAGGTTATATCTTTTGCATATCACAGGTTGTCAATGAGTCTTCCTCTAATCCTAATGCCACATTCTTCTTCATATAATCCAGTTTCTTGGATTATTTGCTCAGCATACAAATTGACTATGTATGTATGGTAAAAGGATACAACCCTAGCATACATCTTTCCTAATGCTAAACCATTCAGTGTCCCCTTTGTTTTGTTCGAACGATTGACTCTTGATCTATGTACCGATTCCTCGTGAGCACAATTAAATGTTCTGGAATACCCATTCTTTACAATGTTATCCATACCATGTGATGATCTACACAGAGGGAAACTTTGGAACTTCAGGAATAAAAGGAAAGCAACAGCAGTAGCAAAAAGGTAAAGATTTAAGTAAATAGAAAATACTCTTTCTCTCCTCTTAAGCTTTCTAAATGCAGATGACTGTTGAAAAAGTATTAAGAGAGAGGGATTGTCTGGTAAATTTCTAATGTATATAAATGTGATACATATGCTACCTCAAACACAAAGGGGGAATGAAATTTACATTATTGTAAGGTTTCTTTATTTTATTTGAACTAGTAAAATATTAACTCTGAGTAGACTAAAAGCTTCGGCATGTATGTTGTAGTCCCTGGAGCAAACATTAAAACATAAAAAAGTGAAAAGTCAGTTGTTGTTGTTGTTATTGTTGTTGTTGTTAGGTGCCATGGAGTCATCTCTGACTTATAAGGACCTCATGCACAACAGAACAAAACACTGCCCAGTCCTTACCATCCTCTTAATCGTTGCTAAACGTGAGGCTATTGCTGCTGCCACTGGGTCAATCTATGTTGTTGATGGGCTTGCTCTTTTTCACTGACCCTCCACTGATGGCAGATAAAGTAAAAGAAATTAAAATGGGATACTAAAAAATTTAAATAATTCAAAATAAAGCATGAAAGGGGGAATAAAAGAACAAATGATAGAGAAGTTAAGTAGAACATAATAAAATGATAGACCTAAATTCAAACATATCAGTGTTGTTGCTGTTGTTTCATGCCATCAAGTCAATTCCAACTCATAGTGACCCTTTTTGGGTTTCCAAACAGCAACTGGTGAGTTTGAACAACCAATGTTGTGGTTCAAATCAACCTTAGGACCCAGTGCTTTATCACACAGTACTATACCAGGACTGAATTTAATAGTACGGATACACCAATTACAATATATAGTATATGGGACCTTGTAAAGAAAAACAACACAGAAGTATATAGCAGAAAGGGCTCCTGTAATAGCTTAACACCAGTATCCATCAAGGCATAAGAAATTATTCCATATTTTTTCTGTTATCCTTCTACTGTGTTAACATTTATATAGAAACATACCGAAGATGTTTAGTTTTATGCCATGTACTATTTTGTAAACAGGAACAAAACACTGGAGGTTTCCTGTGCTCACTGTCTGGCAGGTATAGACATGCTTTTCTTCATCAGTAACCTAGATCTTCCAGGTGCCTCCGTGGCTGATATTTAACCCATTAGACCTTTGGAACCACACTTGATTCCAGTGCTGTTAAAAAAAAAAACAGTGCCTTTAACTCTCTCCATTTCATCACCTCTCTTAATTCTCTCTTCACTTCTGGCAGCAAATGGCCTTTACAACCTCCATATCAAAGAGCCAGCAGATTATGATTCTCAGGTTTAGACTTTATATCTTTTTACATTAACCGATTCCTCCTCCATCCATAATGAGCCCAGGTAGCAGGGTGGTTAGGAATTTAACTGCTAACCACTGGTCCGTGGTTCAAACCCCCCAGTCCCTCCACAGGAGAAAGATGTGGTAATCTGCTTCTATCAAATTATAGCCTTGGGACAGTTCCCTTCTGTCCTCTGGGCTGCTTTGAGTCCAAATTGACTCAACAGCATTGAATTTGGTTTGCCTTGGTCCTCCATTACGTCTTCTAGAAGGAATAAGATCTTACACCCTCACCTCATAGTTTGACTATCTCATTTCACATATACAACAACAGTGAAAAATCAATATCAGACCTTTTTTTGTATCTGGCAGTAACATACTGACGTGTGAGGGGAGAGACACACTGAGTATAACAGTTAAGGTTAGGTATCACCAGGTTGATACATAATTCTCAGTAGGCTGGCAGTTATGTAATGATGAAATTTGGCAGATATGTAACCAAAATGTAGTCATCCTACATTTTATGATCTGATGTGTTCATCTTCCATTTTTGCATAATGCCAAGTTTTGCGTAGCGTTCTGGTCTCTGAAAGTTAAGCCATATCAGTAAGTGAGGAGAAGGTATAGTTATAAATATTCCTCTCATTTGAAATTCAGTAAAAGCAGAAATTTACTCTGCTTAGAGTGGAAAGAATACAGAACTTAATGTCAAAGATCAGATTTAATTCATAGCTCTATCACTCACCTTGGGTACGGTCTTTTATCCTCAGACTTGTGTTCTCATGTATACAAAAGTTTGACAGGAACAAAAAGTATACTTGCAAAAGTAATGTTTTTCACCTTCTCCATCCAATAAGCAAATTTCTTACCTTGCTTGGTGTCTTAGGTTGGGTTCTCTAGAAAAGCAAAACTAGTGGAACTTATATGTATTTGTATAAAGAGAAGTTTGTATCAGGTAATGGATCACAACTTTGTAGAGGTGGGTAAATACCAAATTTGTGGATTAGATGAACTAAAAATGGCAGGTCAGACAGCAGGCAGGTCAAGCAGATGAGATGGTAGGCTGCTGACAACTCCCAGTATTGGCAGGTAATTATAGAACATGCCTCTGGCTCAAGTTTAAAGAATTGGAGATCAGAATCTAGACACAGTGGAAAGCATACAAGCTTTGCCCAAGTGTCCAAAATATTGGAAGCAAGCTACACTCCCAAGGAAACTTTCTTTCAATTGATTTGGCTGCTCATAGTTGGCCTCATCATGGAGTTGATTACATTACATTAGATCTCATCATGGGGAGAACTACATCCTAACTGTTAGACCACTGAGAATCCTGGTCCAGTCAATTTGACACTAAACCATAATTATCACATTTGGGCTCTCTCTCTTCCTCCCCCATCATCCCAGCATCTCACTACCAGCATATCATATTTTCTCTCAGGTCTATGTTATACCAAGGTTGAAAGAGCTAATGGACTGGATCAAGAAGAATTGAGGGGAAACTGAAACAAGAAATGATTGAGAACATTTATCAAAAGCCTATGCTTGCTCACTTTGAGATACTCTGGCAGGAGTTTGGATTCAGAAAAGAGAAACTTTGATGCAGTTCTGGCTGTAAAAGTTCATTTAAAAGACAAGAAGAAGGAAAAGACAAAGTGGATGTCAGAAGGGTCTCTGAAACTTGCTCTCCAGCATAAAGACGCTAAAGCAAATGGAAGAAATGAGGACATAAAAGAGCTGAACAGAAAATTTCAAAAGACAGCGCTAGAAGACAAAGTCAAGCATTATAATGAAATGTGCAGAGATCTGGAGTTGGAAAACGAAAAGCGAAGAACATACTGAGCATTTCTCAAGCTGAAAGAACTGAAGAGAAAAATCAAACAATATTGAAGGATTCTGTATGCAAAATACTGAATGATTCAGAAAGCATCAAAATAAAATGGAAGGAATGCACAGAATTATTGTATTCAACCATTTCAAGAGAGCAAGAGCCAATGGCACTTAAGGAAAAAGAAACCCAATTAGCAAAAGACAAGGCTCTGGGAATTGATGGAACACAAACCGAAATATTTCAACATACTAATGCAGCACTGGAGGCACTCAGTCATGTATGCCAAGACATTTGGAAGGCAGCTACCTGACCAACTGACTGGAAGTGATCCATATTTATGGCCATTCCAAAGAGAGTGACCCAATGAAATACAGAAATCATCAAATAATATCATTAATAACACATGCAAGTAAATTTTTTTCTGAAAATAATTCAAAAACAGCTGCAACAGTACATTGGCAGGGAACTGCCTAGGTGTTCAAGCCAAATTCAGATGAGAATGTGAAATGAGGGATAATATTGGTGACATCAGATGGATATAGGCTGAAAGCAGAGAATACCAGAAATATGTGCTTTATGGATTATACAAAGGCTCTCAACTGTATGGATCATGACAAGCTATGGATGGCATTGCAAAGAATGGGTACTCTAGAATACTTATTGTCCTTATGAGGAACCTATACATAGACGAAGAAGCAGTCTTTCGAACAGAACTAGGAGATTCTGACTGGTTTAAAATGTCCTCCAGGGTTGTATTCTTTCACTATACTTACTCAATCTCTGTGCTGAGCAATGAATCCAAGAAACTGGATTACATGAAGAAGAACATGGCATCAGGATTGGAGGAATACTCATTAACAACCTGTGATATGCAGATGATACAGTTTTGCCTGCTCAAATGAGGAGGACTTAAAATACTGATGAAAGATCAAAGACCACAGCCTTCGGTATGGATTGCTCTCAATGTAAATAAAACAAAAATCCTCACTGCTGGACCAATGAATAACCTGATACATGGAGAAAAAATTGAAGTTGTCAAAGACTTCATTTTTCTTGGGTCCACTAGCAACATTCATGGAAGTAGCTGTAACAAAATCAAGTGATGTATGCATTAGGCAAATCTGCTGCACAAGACCACATTAAAGGGTTCGAGAACAAAGAAGTCAGTTTGAAGACTAAGGTGCACCTGACCCAAGCCATGGTATTTCAATTGCCTCATATGCATGGGAAAGTTGGACAGTGAATAAGGAAGACTGTAGAAGAATTGATGTATCTGAGTTATGGTGTTGGAGAAGAATATTGAAAGTGCCATGGGCTTCCAGGAGAATAAACCAGTCTGTGTTGTAGAAGTGCAGCTAGAAGGCTCCTTAGAAGCCAGGACATGTTATCAGGTGTGACTAGTTCCTGTAGAAGGATGTCATGCTTGGTAAAGTGGAGGACCCCCAACAAGATGGATTGATGCAGTGGCAGCAGCATTCAGCTCATGCATAAAAATAATTGTGAGGATAGTGCCTGACCAGGCATTGTTTCGTGCAGTTGTGTTATGAGTCAGAACTGACTCAACTGCACCTAACAAGAACAAAGTAAAGGAAAAGGAGCCTGGTAGCATAAATGGTTAAGTACTCAGTTACTAACTGAAAGCTTGGTGGTGGTTCAGACTCACTCAGCAGCTCCCTAGGAGAAAGACCTGGTGCCCTGCTTCCATAAATGTTACAGCCAAGAAACCCGATGGGGGCAGTTCTACTCTGTCACATGGAGTTGCTATGAGCCAGAATTGACTTGACAGCACCTAACAAAAACAGAGTAAAAGAAACTTTGCTGCCTTCCTCTAGGAGATACTTGAAAACATGGGAGAAATGGGTGCCTCTGCCCACCATACAAAGTAAGAATGGAGAGCACAGCTTTAGAATAAAAATGGCAGGGCAAAGCTAGACCAAGAGGGCTTGAGATAACCCTATGATACTTCCACATTCCCTGAATGACTCAGAAGAGCGGTCAAATATCTCCTACAATCACAAAGAAGACATAGAAACTAGCTGAAAGAAAGAGCCAGTAATCCTACAGATGCTACAAGATCAGGATCAAAATATAACAATGGATGTCAGAATTTAGAAAACATTGGGAAATGAGATGGGAATGCAGAGTTCCTAACAACTGAAAATCTGGCTGGATCATGTTCAGAGGTCACACATTTCCACAGCAGTCAAGGTAGAAAGAAGACTATTTATTGTAGATTAGATACCTGTTCTGCCCCATCACACACACACAGACATACAGTCCAATGATTTGAGCTTATATGCAATCCTGGGGAGAAAGAGAGAATCCCTGAAATGGCTGAGAAGAAATCGACAAAGTTTCTGCCACCAGGAAGAATGAGGGTCCAAGAAAAAAGGTAATTGAAGTTATAGAAAAATAAAGCTACTTTTGTTTTGCATATAGGAATTTTGAGCTAGAAAATTCATGCTCACTACAAATGTTTGACAATTGATTGAGTGCATTGGAAAATAAATGGGATGTAGAGTGGGTTTCTGCTGCAGCAAGCTCTTTCTCAGCTGCTCTCTAAGGAAGGCAATAATTACTGAAAAGAGTAACTGCTTTCTAGTCACTACTCGGCTACTTACTATCTGTGAGTTTTGGGGTAGTTTACAAGTCTCTTTAGACTTCAGTTTTCTTATCTGTAAAATGGGGATAATGATACCTTCCCTGACCTCATGACAAGGTTATTGTGAGGGTCAAGTGAGATAGCATGTGTGAAGGTGCTTTATATGGGAGTATAATGAGGGCATGTAGATCACCCCTACTTTGTTGCCCAAATAGCAAGAGAAAAGTAGTAGGCTCAAGGATCAAAGAATTTCTACTAAAATGTTTTTCTAGAACAAACAAGGAAACAGTGGCTCAATTGTCCCTGGAACCACATCAGTGCTAATTGAAGGATATTGAGGATTACAATCTTAATATCAGACGAACACATTTTATCAGGAAGAAATTCTCAGAGCACAAAACATATTTATTTCCATTGTGAAACAGTCTATTTGCTGTGCAACAACAAATTAAACTCTAGGTGACTATTCCTGTAAAACACGTCCTGTGCCTAACACTGCTATTATGGGGTGGATAGACGTGGTAAAGAATCAATTAAAACTCTGACACATTAAATGGAGTTCGAAGACCTGTTTCACAGGTTTCCTCAGAGGAGAATAATCATGTTACATTGTACTTTGGAAGCCAATTGAGGCAAGGTTTCTGAGGCCAGTTCTGAGGCTTACAAGACAGACTTTGGTTTTTCTAAATCATTTTGGAAATATCATTTAAAGGATTACCGCATTCACTTTATTCATCCAGCAGCATCATGGTGGAGCAGGAGGGATTGTCATCATGTGGGAATCCTCTGGAAAACTGTAAGTCCCATTTTAAAAGCGTTTAAGGAAATGATGAAAATATTGCATATTAATCTATATGGCCATTTTGAAATGAAAGCAAGTAAAGCCAGATGAAGATTTAAACGGAATTTCTTTTTAGTTTCATAAAAGGGCTCTACCACAAAAGGGGAGGTCATTATTTAGGAACTCTCATTCAAAGGGAGTTCTAGAATTCCAAGGTGAACCTCACAAAGAAATGAATGAGAGGATTAACAGGAGAATAGAAATAACTTCAGTGGTTATGCTTCTATGACAGCAAGTAGGAATGTTAGTGATAAGAACAATGTGGGTTTTGGCCAACTCAGTGTAAACTACCTTTGATCTCATTGCCTAAATAACTTCTGTCTGTCAACCTGAACAAAATAAAGGGATTTGGGGGTTAAGGCAGTATATTTTCAAAACCATTGCCTCCAATGAGCTTCAGTGGAAGTAAAGCGTTGAGCAAGACAAAAACAAGTGTCAGCAGCAGTGATCATTGTTGAGGGACAAGTAAGGCTTGCCGACGCAATCCATGGGTCAGGAAATGGTTTGAGAGACTCAGCTAACCTCCAATTTTGCAGGCAAATGCAGCTGCAAAGGACTAGAGAGAAAAAAACACCATGAGTGTTAAAGCCATGCTTTCAAGGCATTTCCCCAGAAGAGAGAGTCAGAGTATGAAAAGGAAATGCAGAGCATAAGGACAAGACTAGGCCTGCCCTCTCATGCGTGCATTCAGCTTTAGAAAAGAGCAGAACGTTTTCAGAGGAAATGGTCTCATGATCCAGGAATCTGTTCAGTCAGGAAAGTAAAACTGTTGGACACTGCTCTTTGTGGTCTGCCCACAACATCTTTTCTTTTAATTATGGGAATGCAAGAAGGGGATGGTTTCATAGGGGTTGGGGACGCTAGTTTTAGCCAAGTGAACTACACTCTAGAATGTTAAAGAAAAGAAAAGAAAAAAAAAAACCTATTGGTTCTTTCTATGTTTACATTGCCAATGTAAATCCGTAAAACAAAAACAAAACAAAACCCACTGAAGTCCCCTTCAATTGCTAAGGGGAATAATAATAATAATAATAATAATAATAAACCCTTCTGTCTGTTAATGCTGCCTTAGTCTTTGTAGAACATGGGGCCTCTCAGGGATACTGAGGGGGACTCAAACTTTGCCAGGACCTAGAAGCCTTCTCTTGTTTGGAATATAAAGTTCTTGGGGTGACGTGGAGAAAGAGTGGCAGTTCTTGTCTGTGTCCTACCCTGCTGTCCCAACTCACTTCCTTCACATTGTGTTTTCTCCTGCCATTTCATATGAAACATGTTTCCACTGCTTTAAGACAACCAAAAAATATAGAACATCACTAAAATAACCAAACTCCTCATTTGGCAGAGAAGGCAATTTAACTTCCAGGAGATTTTTAGCATGTTCAAGGTAAAAGAGTAAAAGAACTCAAGTCTGTAGATAACTAGTTCCAGTCAGCCTTTTCCCAAATGAGTCAGTGGGGGTCTTCTTCACTTCACTTACCCCCATCTTAAATTAGCTCATTATTTGTCTTCCAAAGTGTTAATACATCTGACACGTAGTCCTTATCAGCCCTCTGCAGTTAATCAAATTGCACAAACATTTATTGAGCAACTTGTCTCTGCAGCCCAGGTGCTAAAGATCTTCAGATGAAGGAAATGTAAAATCTACTCTTGGATATATATATATTTGTTGGTGTTAGGTGCCATCGAGTCGGTACTGACTCATAGTGACCCTATGCACAGCAGAACGAAACACTGCCCGATGTTGGGCCAAATTCACTATTGTTTCCACACTTGAGCCCATTGATGCTGCCACTTGGCCAATCCATCTCACTGGAGGTATTCCTCTTTTTCTCAGACCCTCCACCTTACCAAACATGCTATCTTTCTCCAGTGACTGGTCCCCCCTAACAATATGTCATGAAGTATGAGAAATGAAGTTTGGCCATCCTGGCCTCCAAGGAGCACTCTGGCTACACTTCTTCCAACACAGATCTGTTGGTTCTTTTGGCAACCCATGGCACTTTCAATATTCTCCTCCAACACCATAGCTCAAAAGCATCAATTCTTCTACAGTCTTCCTTATTCACTGTCCAGCTTTCACATGCATATGAGGTTATTGAAAATACCATGGCTTGGGTCAGGCGCACCTTAGTCCTCAAGCTGACATCTTTGCTCTTCAACACTTTAAAAAGGTCTTGTGCAGTCCTGCCTAGTACAATACGTCATTGGATTTCTCGACTGCTGCTTCCATGAGGATTGATTACAAATATAAATGTAAAGATTCTCAGATGATATGATTCAATATCTACACTCAAATATATATATATACACGCATTTTCACACACAAGGGGGCTTCAAAAAGTTCATTGAAAAATTCCATTATCTTTTCTTTTCATTTTTTCATGAACTTTTTGAAGCCCCCTTATAAACCCACTCCCCTCAAGTCAATTCCAATTTCATAGTGACTTGTAAGTACAGAGCAGAACTGCCCCGTAGGATTTTCAAGGTTGCAAATGGAACCAGACTACTACATCTTTTCTCCCACAGAATGACTGGTGGGTTTGAACCACCTACCTTCAGGTTAGTAGTGAACTGCTTTAACCACTGTGCAACCAGGACCTTTTTTTCTTTTGCAATCTATTATCATTAAAGGCATATTAGTAATTTTACTATAATAGATTTTTTTTTTTTTTTTTAATGTACTACGTTATTGAAACAAGTGAAATGAGAAGTGGAACGCTACAAAGACACAATCAGAGAGCCAGGAAACAAATTGATAGGACTAATTGAGGATCAGTTGATGCAAATTTACAAGTCTTTAGACTTTATCCTGGGAGAAGTGAAAGAGCCTGTAATGGTCTTTAAGTAGGAGGATGATTTGATCAGCTGTATACTTCAGCCAGTAGCATAGTGGCTACAAGTCGGGCTGCTAATCTCAAGGTCGGCAGTTCTAAACTACCAGCCATTCCATGGAAGAAAGATGAGGCTTTCTGCTCCTGTAAAGATCTATAGCCTCAGAAACCCTATACAGAGTCTCTATGAGTTGGAACTGACTCCACGGCACATAACAACAACAACAACAACAACAACAACATCCTTCAGCCTGGACATTTTGAATGGAGAGTCAACAACAGAATGGAGGGTCTGTACCCATGGTAACAAGACAAAATATACCTGCCTGATCATGTCTCAGTTAAGTAATTGTGATTATCTTTCTACTAAGTTTCAACTAAAAAAATATTGACTGGGATGAAAAATATTAGCCATCATTTTTTAAATGATCTTAAAACTGCCTAACCACATAATTTTGCACATCCCACCAGCTTTGGCATCCAACAGTTTTTAAAGTAAATTAACCTGCTGCTTCTTGCTCTGATGATTACTCATAAAGTCTTGTCTTTTAATAAATAATAAAAGAAATAAGCCTGCTTGTGAAAGAACAAATCGCAATCCAAAATTAGGTTTAGAAAAGGAGCTATGATCCAAAATCAGTACATTTACTTGTCTTGCTTTCAGTTTAGGCCACTACAGAGTGTCCAGAAATACTGATCACTACATCCAATGAGATTCGTTTGTATACTGAATAAAATGTTGAATGAAAATCTAATCTGCTCTTTACTCATCTAAGTACTAGATTCAATGTAACCTATGAGAATCATACAGGGTCTATTAGACCAAACTTTAGAGGGAATTCAGGAGCTCTCCCTCTTTTAGTCAGTCTAGCTTGTCTTTCTAGAGCATCTAGTTTGCCCAGGACTGGGGGTTTCTCAGTTTCTTGGGACATGGGACTTCCAGTGCTAAATCCAGAACAGCTGGTCACCTGGCTTTCATCTCCACCAAAACCACTTCCAAAGTTCCCTTTTAGATACAGGATCAGATTTGTTTAGGAAATAACAGCAGAATGAAAACAAGAGAGGAAAGTCTGGGTATCATTGGTGTCCATAACATGAACAAAATACATTCAAAGACAGGAAGGCAAATAAGTTCTCAGACTCATAGCTTCATCTCTGTGCGCCATGACAATGATGTGGCTTTCAGGCAGGCTGTGAGGGATTTTTTTTGTGGTTTGTGGGTTTGTTTGTTTTTTGTTTTGTTTTTACATTTTAAATCATTCACTCAGCCAATATCTACTGAGGTCTTACCATGTGTAGTGTTGAGGACCCAAACATAATGATGTGCCATCCTGGCCTTGGGAGACACTCCCAGGCTAGACGTCTACCAGGGGAGATGTACTGGGTACCAACCAAGCCCAACACACAAGTAATTAGTAATTAGAGCTCCCAGCTTCCAAGAGTCAGATACTTACACAATTATCTCTCATTCTCACAACAACACCTCCAGGTAGGTATTATTAACCCCGTTTTTTTACAGATAAAACATAAAACACTGGAGCTCAATGAGGTGATGGAACACCCCAAGGTCACCCAATTAGTGGCAGAGACAGGCTGTAAGTTTTGAATGAGGTCCACTTGATTCCAAAAGTTTTGCTGATTCTCCTACACCCAGATCCCTTTCAGTGTGATCAGGGCCAAGATTAAGATTTCTAACCTTGCTTGCATTAGCTTTTCAACAGAGAGTAACTGTGTCTATGCTCTGAATCCATAGTAAACCTGTCAGGTTCTAAACATGTACGTGAATAGGAGAGACAGGGTGAGGATGGATGCTCATGTGTAACTAGCAGCCAATCAGAAACTGTTTTTAGATATTAGACCAAGATGGCACACAGAGCATATCCATCTGCTACTGATCTCAGCTCTCCACCCAAAATTCCATTTAATGACAGAAAAAAACACTTATTAAAAAGAAAAAATCCATTAGAACACTATAAAGTAAGAATGAGTATTACCTTTAAATATCGTCTGAATGAGACCAAAGGGTCAACATTTACCCTAAAACAAAGCTGAAAAGGCAATGGAAACAGAACAACCAGAATGGAAGTAATGAGAATGTAGATACATTGTAACCAGTGTCACTGAAAAATATGTGTTGCTGTTGTTGTGAAGCGCAGTGAAGTCGGTTACGACTCATAGTGACCCTGCATAGGGTTTCCAAGGAGAAGCTGGTGAGCTTGAACTGCCAACCTTGTATAGAAATTGTTAAATGGAAACCTAATTTGCTATGTAAACTTTCACCAAAATTACAATACAACATTATTTTAAAAAGAGAGAGAGAGAGAGAGAGAGAGAATGAGGACTTCTGATTTGGAGGTAGGAGGAGCAGAGTCAGGTAGGACAGGCTCCTTGAGGGAGGCACATAAACACTAGAGAAGGTGCTTTCACAGAACAGCTCCAGAGCTCTGGATCTAGTATAAGGTGCAGGGCGTCAGTTTCCCACACACAAGGTGGAAAAATCATTGTAGTAAAGGAAAATATTGCAATTTCAGAATCGATTGGGATGCGGGACTCTCCCTGCTGCCACTCCACCCAAGCTAGATTAGAGGGCAGAGCCACAGCCTGACTGATACAGTGATACACGCTACAAACCACACAGCGGCATTTGAAAAAAGAGATGTGGGGGATTCTACACATTTCTTTCCTCCTCTTCCCTGTCCTACCCTCACTGCCCAGCCCAGACACCTTCAGACAGGTGGGAGCACACCCCCAAAAGGGTCCAGTATTGAGCCCACAGTTTTCCCACAGCACAGAGAGGAGGAGGCCCATTGGTTCCATGGGCTGACCCATTGGTGGCTGCTTATGATGTCTGACTCTGGAACCCAGCCCTAAAGTTGACCTGGGCGGGACCCTTTATTCCTGCCTACCCAGCAAGAAAAAATAGGTCTGGCCATACAGACAAACTGTATGAACACTCTGTAAAACCCCAAAATAAAAGGCAAGAGCCAACACCAACTGCTACACACAAGAATGCAGCTATTTTGAGAATTATGCTGTGTACCCGCAGATACCTAACTGACCTTAAGAGATAAAAATAGTGAACAATCTTTCTCCCACTAATTTCTCAATATCTATCTACACACCTCCATGGTGGTGACTAGAGGAGGGGCCTGAGCGAGTGGACACCCCCCCTCCACTGCTGGAGGTTTCTACTGTGCACACACACTGACCTGCACAGCAAAGGTGACTGGTCAGTCAACTACAATTTTATTTTTGTTTTGGAGTGGGGGTTTTTGTCTCTGCTTTTATATTGTTTCTGGTTTTGGTACTTTGGATCACACTTTTTTCCTGGGGGGTGGGAGCTTTCTCTCCCTATGTTACCCAAGAAGAGACAGCAATCATGGCCATATAGCCAAACTACAAGCATACCCCATAATATCCCACCATCAGGACAGGAGCCAATACCAGCTGCTAGGCATTACGTGTGAAAAGGGAACCCTATCTCCAGATCACATACACCAGGAGACACTCAGTAAGCTTAACAACACAGCAACATACATTAATTTAATCATTGAAAATGCACCTAACAACTGAAAATGTCCAAGAAAAAGCAACAAAAGATCTCAGTACATGTCCAAAAACAGAAAAGAGTAACTGAGACAAATAAGCTCAAGGCAGACATAGACTCTCCACAAGAAGAAGAGCAGGCTTTGGATTTGCCTGAGAGGGAATTCAGAAGAATGATATGGAGACAAATTCAAATGCTTCATAGAGGAGTGGAGGAAAATAAGGAAGGAGTCAGGAAAGTGCTACAGGAGCAATCAAATAAGATAGATATAGCATTGGAAACAATTCAAAACCTGCAAAAAGAGGTCCAGATGATTAATAACAAAATATCAGAAATGGACAATACACTGAATGTGCAAAGGGGTAGAATTGAAGAGATGGAAGCCAGAACCAGCAAGCTGGAAGACAAATCTCTCAATACTACTAAGATAGAAGACCAGCAGAATAAAGGATAAAAATATCTGAAGAGATTCTAAGATTCATGCTGGATAACATGAAGAGAAATAACTTAAGAATGATTGTCATTCCAGAACAGGAAGAATCACAGAAGTCCACAGAGGTGATAGTTGAAGAGCTACTGGAAGAAAATTTCCCTAGCAACTTGAAGGATGAGAAGATAAATATTCAAGAATCTGAGCATTCCCCAGGAAGGATAGACCCCAAAAGGAAATCACCAAGACATATAATCAAGCTCTCCAAAATCAAAGACAAGGAAAGAATCCTAAAAGCAGCCCAGGAAAAGAGAAGTGTTACTTACAAAGGCAAGCAAATCAGATTAAGCTCTGACTTCTCAGCAGAAACCATGCAGACAAGAAGGCAATGGGGAGACATATATAAAACCCTAAAAGAAAGAAAACTGCCAACTAAGAATCATCTATCCAGCAAAACTGTCAATCAAATAAGATGGTACAATCAAAACATTCCAGGATAACAGAAGCTAAGAGATTTTGTCAAAGCCAATCCAGCACATCAAAACATCCTAAAGGGAGTTTTTTGGACTGAAAACCAACAAGAACAGACAACCACCAGAGATTGACATACATGGCAACACCACCTGGAATTCAGACGACAGATAGCAGAATCCAGAACAGAACAAAATTACAATAAAGAATTCAAAGGAGCTGGGAGGTAAACCGAAGATCAAAATAATAACAATGTCAAAGAAGGGAAAAATATAGGAACAGAGATCCAGGTGGTGAGTAGGTCAGGTAGATTGAAGAATACAATAGAGTGTCTTAAATGGAGGGAAAAGTTATAGACTAAAGAGTAACCCCAAAGAAAATCAATACTTCACAACTTACCATGAAAATAAAGATTCAAGCAGAACAAGGAAACATTAAAACCAAGAAGAAACTAACAAGAAATAGCACAAAAAAACATGAACTCAGCACAAGAAGGCATGCAGAACAAAGGAATGGACAGCACCACAAAAAATTAACATAATAACAACAATTAATTCATACCTATTGGAAATTACACTGAATGTCAATGGATTAAATGCACCAGTGAAAAGACAGAGAGTGGCAGAATGGATAAGAAACAAGACCCTTCAATGTGCTGCCTGCAAGAGACACACCTTATACACAAAGACAAAAACAGACTAAAAATTAAAGGATGGAAAAAAATATACCAAGCTAACTGCAACAATAAACAAGCAGGAGTGGCAATACTAATCTCTGATAAAGTAAACCTTAAGACAAAAACCAGCATAAGAGATAAAGAAGGACACTATCTCATGATTAAAGGGTCAATGGAGCAAGATGACATAACCATAAATATCTACACTCCCAATGAAAAACACCAAGATATATAAAGCAACCCCTACTAGAATTGAAGAAAGAAATAGATAAAT
>NW_006408587.1:4192507-4194751 GCF_000296735.1 Chrysochloris asiatica
GGGCTGCTAACCTCAGGGTCACCAGTTTGAAACTACCAACTGTTCCACAGGAGAAAGATGAGGCTTTCCACTCCCGTAAAGATTTACAGCCTTACTACCCCTGTACAGGGTCACTATGAGTCGGAACTGACTCCACAGTGCAAGACCTTATTAGAAATACAAATTCTTAGGGTCCATCCCAGGTGGTAGTTTCAAACTAATGACCTTGCAGTTTGCAGCCCAATTCATAACCACAATACTACCAGAACTCCTTAGGTGATGCTAATGCTTCTACTTCAGAGATCACACTTCGAGAAATAGCTAGTCCTCGTAACTTTTCCTTCCCCTTCACTTGTGATGAGAGGCAGACAGCAACCTCTTTCTCAGATGGAAGCACTGAGTGTAGATATTGAAGCAAGAAGCAAGGAAAGGACCCTGTTTCCTAGAAAACTCCAGGGGAAAGAGGGCAAGGACTCTCCATACCAGAGACTACTTACTAGCCCTATTCCTCCCTGACAATGCTAGGAGGCAGGTACTTGGCCCACAGCTAACAATCATCCACAGTGTAATAGAAAAAATCTAAAGTCAGAGATGAGTAGAAATACAAGAATTATCAAATATTTTAATAAAGATAATATTAGGGAAGAAGAGCACCAACATCAAGAAAGAGACAAAGTTGTATCATCTGCATACCACAAGTTGTTAATGAGTCTTCCTCCAATCCTGATGTCACATTCTTCTTCATATAATCCCACTTCTTGGATAATTTGCTCAATATACAGATTGATTAAGTATGGTGAAAGAATACAACCCTAGCTCACACCTTTCCTGATTTTTAACAATTCAGTGTCTTTTTGTTCTGTTCAAATGACTGCTTCTTGGTCTATGTACAGGTTCCTCATGAGCACAATTAATATTCTGGAATACCCATTCTAGGCAATATTACCATTATTTTGTCATGATCCATATAATAAAAAGCCTTTGTATGGTCATATTTATGGTGTTCTCTGTTCTCAGCCAAAATCCACTTGATTTCAGCAATGATATCCCTCATTCACCATCCTCATCTGACTGGCTTAAACCTCTGGCAAGCTGCTAATGTACTGCCGATTACTGTCTCAGTCATTTTTAAATAATCTTTAACAAAATTTTACTTGCATGTGATATTAATAGTATTTGATGATTTGCACATTCTGTTGGGTCACCTCTCTTTGTAATGGGCACAAATCTGGATCTCCTCCTCCTTAACAATCAGTTGACCAGGTAGTTGTCTTCCAAATTTCTTGGCATAGATGAATTTGTGTTTCCACTGCCACATCAGTTTGTTGAAAGTTTTCAATTTGTATTCCATCAATTTCTGGAGCCTTGGTCTTTACCAACATCTTCAGTGCACCTTGGACTTCTTGCTTAGTACCATTGGCTCCTGATCATATGCTACTTCTTGAAATGGTTGAATACTGACATTTATTTTTGGTACACCAACTCTGTATATTCTTTCTATCTTCTGTGATGCTTTTTGCATCATTCAATATTTTGCCCATAGAATCCTTCAGTATTTGAAGTCAATTCTTGATTTTTTTTTTTCTTCAGTTCTTTCAGCTTGAGAAATACTGCATGTACTCTTCCCTTTTGGTCTTCTAACTCCAGGTCTTTGTGCATTTCATTATAATACTTGACTTTGTTTTCTTGAGCTGCCATTTGACATTTTCTGCTCAACTCTTTTACCTCCACATTTCTTCCATTTGCTTTAGCATCTCTATGCTGGAAAGCAAGTTTCAGCGTCTCTTCTGACAATCATCTTGGTCTTTTCCTTCTTTCTTGTCTTCTTATGTGCTTTTGCTTTCTTCTTGTATGATGTTCTTGATGGCATACCATAACTCTTCTGATCTGTGGTCATTAGTGTCTAATGCATCAAATCTGTTCTTGAGATGATCTCTAAATTCAGGTGGTATATGATCAAAGGTCATATTTTGGCTCTTGTGAGCTTATTTCAATTTTCTTCAGCTTCAGCCTGAACTTACATATGATCAACTAATAGTCTGTTCCACAGTCCTTAGCCTTGTTTTGGGTGATAACATGGAGTTTTTCCATAGCCTCTTGCCTCAGATGTAGTCAGTTTTATTTCTATGTATGATCCATCTGGTGAGGTCCATGTATATAGTTATCTTTTATGTTGTTTTAAAAAGGTAGTGGCAATGAATAAGTCATTGGTTTTGCAAAACTCTATCGTGCAAGTGGAATGTGGGACCCTATCCAGAGAAGCAG
>NW_006408587.1:4195756-4197150 GCF_000296735.1 Chrysochloris asiatica
GCAGATCTTCCCCATTCATATTTTTAGTGTTTTCCAACCTGAGGAGCTCAGCTTCTGGAGCTATATCTGACAATATTCTTGTGCTATTTGTAATGTTTCAATAATCAATATTCTGGTGCTATCTGACAGTGTTTCACTGCTATCCATAAGGTTTTCAGTAGCTAAACATTCTGAAGTAGTGAGCCCCTCCTTCTTCCTAGTCTGTCTTAATCTGGAAGCTCAACTGAAACCTGTCCACCATGGGTGTTTCCTACTGGCACTTAAAATACCAGTGGCATTGCTCTCTCCCTAACAGCAACACACAAGCAACCAGAGTATGATAAACTGACAGACAAGTGGTGGCATAGCTCCACAGAACTGATTTTTTTAAGGCTTAACATATAGGGGTGCACCAAAATTAAGAGCACCACTCAGTAAATTTTTTAAAATTTGTATATGCCTTAAAATCACTTCCCAGATCAAAATTAAAATCATATTCAGCACTCCAGAAGGCTCCCTTCTCAGTTGATAACTTTCATTGGTAGCCACTATTCTGCCTTTTATCACCATAGATTCGTTTAGCCTGGTTTGAACCTTAAGCAAATAGAATCAACCACTATGTACCTATTAATGTGTGATCTTTTCTGCTCAACTTTATGTCTGTACAATTCATCCTCATTGTTGTGTATAGCAGTAGGTTGCTTTTTGTTGTATTCCTTTGAATAAAAGCATCCTGGTTTATTAATACACTCCAGATCAGTCATGAGGTACAATGCTGTCTGTGATAGGATAATATCCATGCACCTACAGGGAAGACCTGTTAATACCACTTTTATTCAAATTTATGCACCAACCACTAAAGCCAGTGAGGATGAAATAGAGGAATTCTACCAATTTCTTCAATCTGAAATTGATCAAACATGCAATCAAGATGTATTGATCATTACTGGTGATTGAAATGCAAAGGTTGGGAGCAAATAGAAAGGATCAGTGGTTGGAAAATATGGCCTTGGTGATAGAAATGATGCTGGAGATCACATGATAGAATTCTGAAAAATCAATGATTCATTCATTTCAAATACCTTCTTTAGACAGCATAGACCTCACCAGATGGAATACATAGAAATCAAATTGATTACATCTGTGGAAAGAGACAATGGAAAAGTTCCATATCATCAGTCAAAACAAGGCCGGGGTAGATTGTGGAACAAACCATCAATTGCACATATGCAAGTTCAAACTGAAGCTGAAGAAAATGAAAACAAGTCCACAAGAGCCAAGTATGACCTTGAATATATCCCACCTGAATTTAGATATCATCTGAAGAACAGATTTGATACATTAAACACTGAAGACCAAAGACAAGAAGAGTTGTGGGATGACATCAAGAACATCATACATGAAGAAAACAAAAA
>NW_006408587.1:4198885-4232423 GCF_000296735.1 Chrysochloris asiatica
CAAGTGGCAGCATCGATGGGCTCAAGTGTGGCAACAGTAATGAGGTTGGCCCAGGATCGGACAGTGTTTCAATCTGCTGTGCATAAGGTCTCTATGAGTTGGTACCAACTCTATGGCACCTAACAACAACAAAAATGAATTATAATATTTAGTATGTTTTCATATACTTATTGACCATTTTTGTATTTTCCTTTGTGAAATAAGCTTTACAGCTTTAAGTCTATTTTAAAAATTGGATTTTATGTCTTCTTATTGATTCGTAAGAGTTCTTTATAGATGATGGATGTGAGTCAGAAATGTGTATTGCAAATATTCTATGACTTGCCTTTTACACTTTCTTAATGGTGCCTTTTGACGAATAGAAGTTATTCATTTCAGTGAGCTCCATTTTATCAATTTATCTTTTATGATTATTACTTCTTTCTCCTATAGAAAAATGTTATCCTTACCCCCAAGATCATGGAGATATTCTGCTGTTTTGCTCTACAATCTTTATTATTTTTCCTTTTCCATTTTTATCTGTGCTCCGCCATGAATGTATGTGTATGGTATGAAGTGAAGGCCCATATGCTTTCCTTTTGAGTTGATATCCAATCAATGCAGCACCATTTATTGAAAAGCTGATGCATTAGCCACAGACTTTCAGTGGAACATTTGTTAATTAAAAAATAAAATTAACTGTAAAAAGTATGTGGCAGTTGGCAACAAAGGAAATTACTTTAAAAGAAAAAAAAAAACCATAATGCCACTCTTACATTATTGTTTGTTGTTGTTAGGTGCTATCGAGTCAGTACTGACTCATAGCGACCCTATGCACAACAAAACGAAACACTGCCTGGTCCTGGGCCAGCCTCACAATTGTTGCCCCTCACTGCTGCCACTGTGCCAATCCATCTAGCTAGAGGTCTTTCTCTTTTTCATAGCAACTATACTCACATCTCTGACCACATGAAATACGTTTTTGCACAACTGTATTTATTATAATAATGCAATTTACTTTTACTTTTTTATCTAATTTTTTTTACAAACCTCTTGCTTAGATCTTTCTATATAGGGAGGTAGTGTAAGACAATGGTTCTGGGCTTTGGAATTAGACAAACCTGGTTTAAAAATCCAGATTTTTCACTTACAAGCTGTGGGTCCTAAACAAATTACTTAACATCTCTGAACTCCAAATGCTTTCATTATAAGATAGGAATAATGGTACCAACCTCATAGGATCATTCTGGGGATTGATGTTTGAAAGCACACTTCACGCTTTTAATTAGTGATAGCTGTGGTTATCATTGGAATGAGACTGGGTTACCCACTAAAAGGAATGATATTATTATGGGTCAGTAAATGTCAGCAGACCAAGGGGATGGGAGAGGAAGGAAGGTACCTCATTGATGCTCACCTACAAGGACTCAGGTGCCCTGGGGAAGTGACTTGGAGAAAGTACCCAACTATATGTGCATTTGTGTATATGTTAAAGAGTTGGAGAGTCCAGACTTATATGGAATGGAGTAACCGTAATCAAGTATCATTCTGAGGAAGGGAGAATTGGAGATGGCCCTTGCAACACAGTAGCAACGAAACAACACAACCATGCTATAAAGAATGGGATGCACCGGCCAACTGAGTGCATTGTCTAGCTTCATTCCTTGAGGCTGTATTAGGCTTTCCAAGAAGGTCAGGCCCTGAGGAGAAAATAAAGGTATTCTTACGTCAGGTGGAGTAGAGGAATTACGCCATTTAATTTGACTGTTTTAAAAATAACAATAAAGTGAACACCCAAGCATCTACAGCCTCAAAACCCTATGCAGGGTTACTATGAGTTTGAACCAACTCCACCACCACCACTCCACACCACCACCACCATTAAATATTCCAAGAAGTCTAGTTAGTTTGATTTAATTAAATGAATTCATTTAATGCTCACAACAACCATATCAGATAAGTACTGTTATTATCCGTATTTTACAGATGAGGACAATGAGGCATAGAAAGGTCATGTAAACTTGCCCATAGTCACGCAATAAATGGTAGAGTCAGAACCAAAAGTCCAGGCACCATGCTGTCAGCCACCATTGTACCCAAAGCAGATGAAGTGAGACACAGTAATCATGTTATAAGTCACTTGCAAAGATTTTCATGAAGGTTGTTGTTGTTGTTGTTAAGTGCCGTCAAGGTGATTCCAATCCATAGCAACCCTGTATAGGGTTTCCAAGGAGCAGCTGGTGAGCTTGAACCAACAACCTTGCAGTTCAAATGGCTTTGCAGTCTGGCACATTAACGCCACGAAGGTACCATATCATAATTCCCCATTATTTAGTATTATCCAATTTTAGCTATAAAAAAACATCTTCATGCATATAGTTCTTTCATTTCTGCTGAATGATCTCCTTAGGATGATTTCCCGCAGTGGCATTAGATGACCCAAAAGAATTTGACCAGGAAGAAACCCACTTTACAATTGTCGCTGCATATTGTTGTTATAATTATTGCTAGGTGCCATAGAGTCAACTCTGACTCATAGCAACCCTGTATAGAGTTTCTGAGGCTGACAAATTTGGCGGGAGCAAGAAAGCTTCATCTTTCTCCTGAGGAGTGGCTGCTGGGTTTGAACTATCAGCCTTGTGGATAGTGGTCCAGTGTTTATTCCACAGCACTACCAGCACTCCACATGTTCTTGTAGAACTTTCCAAACAAGCTGTACTCATTCGCAATACCACTAGCACGGTGACCACCACTTACACCACCATCTCAAGCTGCACAAGTAGAATTCTTTTTAAAAACAAATATAAGTTTTGTAAAGTAATTTGTTCCATTTAATTTAATAACTACAAAGCTGAAATATTACAGCATGAGGCTTGCTGGTCAGCTGGGCTTCTGGGAGTTCCCTTTTATCCAAGTTCACCAGAAACTGAGCCCATTATCCTCAGTCAAGCCAGGCTCTGGACCTCCAAACTGTCTGGAACTTTGAAAGTTGAGGGACCCAAACACTTGACCCTTCACCTATAGCATGCACTGAATGTCACAAGATTGTGGTTAGGTTCTCTCTTCCACGTTTCCAGCTGACTTACTTGCATAAAACAGAATGACTTGTAAGCCTGGCTATCTGTACCCCTGGACTCCTGGTGTGATGCTTTAGGACCAGCACAAACCCACAGGCTACTCCTTAGAAACCCTATACAGGGTCACTAATAGTCGGAACTGACCTGACAGCACTTGACAATAACAACAACAAAACCTTGGTCACCAAAATCAGTGCTTCAAAGACTTTAATATGACTACAGAGCACCTGGGGGGATCATGTTCCAATGTCATTCTGAATCAGTGAGTCTAGGGCAGGATTTGAGATTCTAACAAGCTCCCAGTTGAAGCTGTTGGTCCATACTTCAGGTAACAAGAACCTAAAAACACCTCTAGTCCTTAGACAAAGCAGACAGGAAACAAAGCCCAGACAATCCCCATTGTTGTTGTTGCTGGTAAGTGCCATTGAGTCAGTTCCAACCCATAGCGACCCTGTATAGGGTTTCCGAGGAGTGATTGGTGAACTTGAACCACCGACCTTGCCGTTCAAACGGCTTTGCAGTCTGGCACATTAACCCACGGTGCCACACCAGGACTCTCTAATTCTGGCTCTGCCAGTGCCAGATTCTAGGTCCTTGGTGTAATCAAGTGCCATCTGAACTCAGTCTTTCACCTGTGCAGTTGAACTCAGTCTCCCCACCTGTACAAGGCTCTCTGAAGGACTTCTGTGGTTTCATTCCCATCTTTAACTTCTCTAGCCCATTCATATTATGACAATGTAACTTTCATCTAAAAAATGCTTTTTTTAGCTTAATATATGGGTATAAGCATCTGTCTACTGCTGCTGTTGGGTGCCATTGAGTTGGATTTCCGAGGTTATATGGGAGCAGAAATTTTCATCTTTCTGGTGGATTCGAACTGCAGACCTTATGGTTAACAATCCAATGTGTAACACTGTACTACCAGGAAAGCACCTGGTAGTGCAAAGACTTCTAATAGTATCACTCCTCTCTAATTAGATTTATTAAGTACATTTCTTGAAGTATAACAAGTCTAGGCATTGGTAATATAAGGAGGAATAAAATAAAATAAGAGTCCCTGTTTATGGAACCTCAAGTCTAATGGGAAAGACAAGTAAATTAGAGTTGAAAAAAGTTTTGATAGGAAAAGTTCAGGATGCTTTGGGAGCAAATAGAAAATCTCTATACCCAGACTTTGTGGTTGTTGTTAATCCCCCCAAGTTGGTTCTGACTCATAGCGACCCTGTCTAAGGTTACTGAGGAGCAGCCGGTGGGTTTAAACCACTGACCTTGCAGTTTAGTGCATTATCCTACAACACCTGGTGGTGGTGGTGGTGGTTAAGTACCATGAGTCAGTTCCAACTCTAGGGTAAATAGGGTGCAAATCTTTATAGGAGCAGAAAGCCTCATCTTTCTCCCACGGAACTGCTGGTAGTTTCAAACTGCTGACTGTGAGATTAGCAGCCCAATTCGTAACCACTATGCTACCAGAGATCCTTACACCAGACTAGTGGGAATCAAAGATTTCCCAAATCATTTCCCCAAAGAAATTATTTTGAAGTTGACACTTAAAGCAGGAGAGGAGTTATCGATATAAACTTGGGCAAGGAAAGTGGGACTGTGTTCCACTTTCAAAGGGAAAGATATGACAAAGGCCCAGAGCAAGAAGGAGTATGGAGAGGGTTCAAGAAACTGAAAGAGGTTCATGTACACAGAACATGGAGGAAAAGTGTTGTGGGTGATGGGAAATATTGCAGTATCCACATAGTTGAGGGCTTTGAACCTCATAAACATGGAATTTTTTCCAAGGGTGATCAGGAGTTCTTATAGTGCCTAAAAAAGGGGAAGACTAGACATCAATTTTGGAAAGACCTCTTTTACTCCAGTGCAGAGATTAGGACAAGGTTGAATGCAAAGAAGCCGATAAAATGATGTGTTGGGGAGGGGAGCAGTCCAAGAAAGAGATAGGGCAGCAGGCAATGAGAAACTTAGACAGTAAGATTGGGGATGCTGGTTGAATGTGAGGAGTGAAAGATATGGGAAAGTACTCATATATAAGTCTCAGTAGCTTACAATAATAAACATTCATTTCCTGCTCATGGGTCTGCGGGTCAGCTGGCTTGGCTGTACTCCAGGTTGTAGGTCAAGTTCAGGTTTGCCCCACATTGTCTCCCTCTCAGGGACACAAGGTAAAGGAACATTAGCTCCATGAGTCATGTTCTTCTCCAGATAAATGGCAGCAGCACCAGAGGACAGCAGAAACCCAGACACCTCCTCACATGACAACATCAAAGCCTCTATTAGGAGTTGCGACCTGGTCATGTCCTCACTCAGAGGCAATCCCAAAGTCAATGGAGTGCAGAAGTACACTCTGCCCCAAGACAGAAAGACTATAATATTGTTGGACAATAAAATAGTCTGTCACAGGGAATTAAGTCAACTCCTAGATGAGTGGTAGGGCCAGTCAATGGGGAAAAAAAGAACACAGAAGGAGGAATCTATTTTAGGGAGGGGACTGGGGGTGGATTTCATTCTGGAGCACGTTCAAGTAGATAGAGATGCCCAAGAGGCAATTGGCTAGATGGTCCATAGTTTGGGAGAGAGAAATTAGCTTGAGATACTTGTGAGTCATCAGCACAGGGTTGGTAATTGAAGCCATGGGAGCAAGTGAGATCATTGAGGGAGAATTTGAAACTAGACATAGGGTAGGTCTAAGACAGAACACTCAGGAACTTCAAGGAACAGTACTTGGAAGAGCCCTCAAAGAAGACAAGAGTTGTAGTCAAAGACAGAGCAAGAAAAGCAAGACACCAGAAGACCTGAGGAGCAGGAGTATTAATGGTCAAGAACATCCAACAGTGAGAAGGGCCATTGGATCAGGCCACTTTGAGGTGGATTTGGGGAGAGTGTGTCCATCAAAGTGAGAATGGTGGTGGTGGTGGTGGTGGTGGTGGTGTGCCATTGAGTCAGTTCTGACTCATAGCCATCCTGCCTAGTGTTTCTGAGGCTATGAGACTTTACAGAAGCAGGAAGCTTCATCTTTCTCCCACAGAGCAGCTAGTGAATTCAAACTGCTGACCTTACTGTTAGCAGCCCAACACATAACCCATTATGCGTCACCTTAGAAGTAAAAGTAGAAGACAGCAAATGTAGACAACTCTTTTCAAGAAACTTAACAAGTTGCCTTCTACCTCTAACTCTGGGATAGGTATAAGGACCAGTAACCCGTTGCTATGGATTTAACTCTGATCCATAGCAACCCCATGTGTATTCCAAAGGGTTTTCAATGGCTGATTTTCCAGAAGTAGGCCTTTCTTCTAAGGTACCTCTGCATGGACCTATACCACCAGCCTTTCAGTTTGGTGGTGGTTCTGTGCTATCAAGTCGGTTGTGACTCATAGCGACCCTGTATCGGATTTCCAAGGTTGTCAATCTTTACGGGAGCAAACTGCCTCATCCTTCTCCAGAGGATCAACTGGCGGCTTTAAACTACTGTGGTTAGTAGCCCAGCTCATAACCCACAGTGCTACCAGGGTTCCTGAGTTAGGAGCTAAGCTCACCATGCAGGGACTCCAAAGCATAAGGAGACTTCTAAAAGTATCACTCCTCTCTAATTAGATTTATTAAGTACATTTTCTTTAAGTATAACAAATACACAGAAAGATACACAAATCCTAAATGTATGTAAGTGTACAGCCCCGAGAATTTTCATGAGTTGAACACACAGGTGTAGCCAGCACTCTGAGCAGTGCCCAAAATCCCTCTTTGTTCCCCTTTCAAATGTCTCCCCACCACTACCATTTGAAGAGACGCCAATGCCATGCGACATCAGCTGGGAACATTGCTAAACTTTCGCTTCAGTAGCTCCAAACTCAGAATATCCCCCCTTCACTGCTGCGCTCCACCCTCAGTCTTTCTTGAGATTGTCCTCTCTTCTTCCTTTGTCTGTTCATTTACTTGTCTATGTATTCATTATCCATTCAATAAACATGAGCTGAAGGGCTCTGTGCCACACATTCTACAGGTAATGCAAAATATAAAAGTAACACAAGACTGCACTTAAAAGGGCAGAGGTGTCAACAGCCAATTACCATACAATGTGACAATTGTAATAATGGGGGGGAGATTGTGTGTGGGTGCAGAGGGTGTGTGCTTGCATGTGTATGCAGGAATAAGCACTTTGAATAACTGAAATTGTGTGGGCTGGATCAACAGAACTTGTAAGTCTGTTGGTGGGATAGCATAGGACTGATTTTTGCTTGATGTCAGGTGGACTCCCCCACGTGACTGCACAGAGTTGCTCAGCCATTGTTTCAGGTACAGACAGCCCTCTCCTTTCCTTACTCAACACGTGTTGAACCTAACTAGACTACTGACAGTACTGTAACTGAGCAGTAGAGGGCGCAAAAAGACTGTATCTTGATACGAACTGATTTAGTAATCCAAGAAACACTTTTTTTTTTTTTCAAAATAAGGGCTCTGGAAGGGAAAAAAATCTCTGATGGCCCAGAGACTATGCACCAGGCTGCTAACCAAAGATCAGCTGTTCAAACTCCTCAGTGCTCGGTGGGGAAACTACATGTTTCTGTAAGGATTTACAGCCTTGGGAACCCTTTGGAACAGTTCTTTTCATTTGAGAGCAATGGGTTAGAGTTTTGGGCTCTGGAAGGAAGATAAGGAAGAAATGAAATCCAGAGAGGGAAAAGAACATGGCTATTTGGTGACAGGGAGTCCTGGTGTGGAGCTAATGTGCTGGACTGCAAAGTTGGTTTGAACCGCCAACCTTGCAGTTCAAACTGAACTTATGGTTGAGTGCTTACCTACAGTACCACACCAGGACCCCAATACAATATTAGGCTATGCATTCTCTTTCCTCCTAAATCTGAAATCGGTGTCATGTTCCTTAAGGAAATGGGAAAGATTCCAAGCATGGGCTCTGGAAGAAGTCCCTCTTCTTGGTCTGACTTTGGATACACTTCTTAACCGCTTCAAATCCTGGGATCCTAATCTGTAAAATCAGGTGGTGATCGCACATACTCATACAAGGCTGTCTTTAGGAATGGGTGCGTTGATGCAAATGAAGTGCTTTGAACAATTCCTAGCCAGGAGTTAACTGCACTTACCTCAGACTCCGGACAGAATAGTGCAGGTTCCCGTCATGCTGTGCCTCTGTGGATGAAAAGCTACACTCCATATCCCCCTGCCCTTGGAGTCAGCAGGTTTGTTTGGTTTTGAGTCCCAATACTGCCTTGTCATATATGGACCACATGATCTTGAGCAAGTCCCTTCAGTGCCCTGAGCTACAATTTTCATACTCTTCAAATAGAGCTAATAACATTGCTATTATTACTTCTCTACTACTGCAGCAATGTTGTTGTTATTGTTAAGTGCCATCAAGTTAGTTCCAATTCATAGAGACCCTGTGTAGAGTTTCCAAGGAGCAGCTGGTGAATTTGAACTGCCGACCTTGCGGTTGAAACCAACTTTGTGTCACACCAGCAAAAGTTAGTTCTATTATCATCTTGCAGCAATAATTCCATTTAATTCAGTTCAAGAAAATGTTTCTAATGCTCTACTATGTCCTTGTTGTTTTTGTTAAGTGCTGTCAAGTCGGTTCTGACCCATAGCAACCCTGTATAGGATTTCCAAGGAGCAGCTGGTGAGCTTGAACCATTGACCTTTCGGTTCAAAATGACTTTGTAGCCCAGTAAATTAGTAGTATACATATAGGGCATAGTAGAGCATCAGAGGTTATGCCCTGGGAGTCCTGGTATGGCACTGTGGGTTAATGAACTGCAAAGTCAGTTTGAACAGCAAGGTCTGTGGTTCATACTCCCCAGCCACTCCTCAAAACCCTATATAGAGTCACTATGGGTCAGAATCAACTCGACAGCCCTTAACAACAACTACTATGCCCAAGGCCCAGTGATGTGTCCTGAGGAGAAAGCTAAATAAGTTATTGCTACACCCTTGAGGAAGGAGCTCTGGTAGCGAGTGGTTAAGAGTCGGGCTGCTAACCTCAAGGTCAGCAGTGCAGAACAACCAGCGGTTCCATAGGAGAAAGATGATGGTTTCTGCTCCCATAAAGATTTACAGCCTTGGAAACCCTATACAGTGCTGCTATGAGTCAGAATTGACTCCACGGCACATAACCACCACCACCATACCCTTGAGGAATCCTGGTGTGGTACTGTAGGATAAGTACTGGACTGCCAACCTCAAGGTAGGTGGTTCAAACCCACCAGCTGCTCCTTGGAAACCCTGTACAGGGTTGCTATGAGTCAGACCAACTTGATGGCGGATGGGAACCTTTGATTGCCTGCCACCCCAGGCATTGTTAGTGGTAACCCCTGCACTTCTGATGGTCCTCTGCATTCTGGGAAACTAGCCTCCCATTTGGAAGTGCTCTAGATCTGTAGGATAAGCACTGGACTTTGAACCACAAGGTTGGCAGTTCAAGTCCACCAGCCATGCCAAGAAAGAAAGATGAGGCTTTCTGCTTCCACAAAGATTTACAGCCTCGGAAAGCTTACACAGGGTCGCTGGTAGTCAGAATTTAACAACAGCCTCCCATTAAGCTGTAAATTTTCTTCAGGCAAACATTGTGTCCTAGTCACCTCTGTAGCCCTAACACCTGGCACAGGGTCTGGTACAGAGAAGCTTTTGCTCAGTAAATGTTTGCTGAATTGAATTGAACTGAACTGAGTCCAGAATTTCTGACTCTTTCTGGTCAATGTTGGGTTTTTGCTTTTTGTTGTTTTTCCCCTCTGTCCTGGCAAGAAGCAGAGGACTACTCAAAGAGATAAACAGAAAACATGTAATGAAAGAACTATTTAGAGAGGTTTGGGCATGGTTAAAGGAAATAAAGTGCCAGAGACCAGCCACAGTGGAAAACCAATCCTAGGCCTGAAGGGACAAAATGGGGAGCTAGGGTAGAACCTGGCAAAAGCTGCAGCTGGAAGACAGGGCTGCCTGGCAGAGCCAGAGGTACCTGGCAGGGAGTGGCCAATGTCAGTGTCCACCCTCTGGCCTCTCACCCATTTCCTGCTATTGCCTCCCATTAATAGAGCGCAAATGGAAGCCAGAGGCCAAGGAAGCCCTGGGGATGTCGGTGGAGGAAGGCAGCCTCCCCGCCAGAGAGCAAAGTAAGAACAAGTGGAGAGCAGATCTAGGGGGATAGATGGAGACTCAACAGCACAAGCATCTTTTCCCAGAATATGGTTCTTTACAAGCCCTTCAGAAGCTTCTACAACCTCCCTTCCTTCTTTCCTGTCTTCTTTCTTTCTTCTCTTCAGGTACTTTTCCAAAAGCATACTCCTGGGCTATAGCCCAGACCTACTAAATCAAAGTATTATTATATTATGTGGGGTCTGGAAATCTGTCTTAGCAAGCAGCCCCCTACACATGAAGTTTTTGAGAAGCACTAGCTTGAATGGGTGCTTTGGGTGGTGCAATCGGGAGCACTGGCTGAGGATGTTTGAAAAGTAGGAAATTTGGGAGATTCTGACCTAAGTTACCTTTTAATGTGTAACTACAGAGTTACTCCCAAGTAATGGAACTGGAGTCCTGCTGTAGCACAGTGGGTTAATGTGCTAGACTTCAAAATTGGTGTGAATCAGAAGGCCGGCAGTTCAAGTGCACCAGACGCTCCTCGGAAACCCTAAAAAGGTTCGCTATGGGTCAGAACCAATTCAACAGCACTTAACAACAATGGAAACTGAAGGGGCCCTAGTGGCACAGTGGGTTAAAATATTGGCCTTCTAACTGCAAGGTCAGTGGTTTAAACCCATCAGCCGCTCCATGGGAGAAAGATGAGGCTGTCTGCTCCCATAAAGATTTACAGTCTCAGAAACCCTAAGGAGCAGTTCTCTGTCTCTTACAGGATTGCTATGCGTCTGAAATGACTCACTAACAGGGGGTTTGATGGGACCTTCTAGACTAATCATTTGGATGACATCTAGATCGTCATTTGTAATTCCAAATGCATGGTCTCAACCACCACCTACAAACTCAAAAAAAATACATTATCTTTCCTGAGTTCTGAGGTACAGCGGCCTATAAGACATAGAACCATAGGCCCGGTAGTCCTTCTTGATAAACAGGAGCCTAAGGAAACTCTCCTTCTCATCCCCAACATTCCAATTTGAAGTTAATAGTATCACCATCTCTGCTGTAACTTAAGTAGAAATCTGGAGTCATTGCTGACCCTTCACTTGACCATCCTTCAGCCACCAGGTCTATAAATTCAGCCTCCTAATTCTCTAATCCTTTCACTTCCCTAATTTCCCACCAGCACTCCAGGGCCTCTTCATGTTCCTGCTTATTATTGCAGTGACCTAACAAGACTCTTTGTCCTCTTTCAAATTTTTAAGTATACAAAATTGAACATGTCAGTTTCTGCTTAAAATCTTCAGTGTTTCCCCATTGCCCTTGGGACAAGGTTGAGACTCTTTACACACAAAATGCCCTTTATATCTGGCCATGCCTCAATTTTTACCCCAGTTTCTGCCACTTCTACAACCTCCCCTATACCTCCATCAAACCAAACCACTACCACTGAGTCGATTCCAATCCTAACAAACTTGTAGGACAGAGTAGAACAGCCCCCACATGGTTTCCACGGCTGTAAATCTTTACTGAGGCAGACTGCCATGTGTTTCTCCCATGGGAAAGCTGGTAGGTTCCCACTGATGACCTTTCAGTTAGTAGCCAGTTGCTTAGCCAGTGTGCCACTAGAGCATCACAGGCCTTGCCTTCATGTACTTGCTTACATACTCACCTTCTTTCCTAAATGTCCTGCCTTTTTTATACCTAGACTCTCGTTGTCTGTCAAAATTCATTTCCAGTGTCATCTTGCCCCGTGAAGTCTTCCCTACCTATCAGACTGGATTGGTCCGTGCATTCTCAGTGTCTTGCTGCTACTTCTCTGATAGATCCCACCTCATCATTGTGGGATAGCCTGTTAATTGTCTCTTCTACTGACTGGTCTGTGATCTCTAGAAAGACAAGGATCACTCATGTCTTATTTTACTTTATACCCCACTGGCTCACAGAGTGCCTTCTTGTCACCCTGAGTAGACAGGGGTTAGGTGCACTGGTGACACAGTGGTTAAGGACTTGGCTCCTAACCAAAAAACCTCTCCATGGGAGAAAGTTGTGGCATTCTGCTTCTGTAAAGATTAAGTTCCTTAGAAGCTCTGTAGAGCCGTTCTACTCTGTCCTAGAGAGTATGAGTCAGTGGGCAGATGGACTGATAAATTGAACTGATAATATTCTCTTGCATGGAAAGGGATCTTCCAAGAGAGGGCTTAGGGCAGATTGCTTCATTAAATTAGCTAATTTTGACTGGAATTTCATTTGTTTTCACAACTAGGAGAGTGTACCAGGCACTCTGCCAGGCTCGGTGACAGTATATCAATCAAGAATAATCCTCACAAGGACTTTGTAATTAATATGAGTTAACATGAACTGTCTCAAAAGCAGGAAGGGGGGAATCACTTTACTATTAAGAAGAAAGAGCCACTAGTGGGGTGCATTCTTTGGACCTCAAGATAATGTGCACTGCACCTCCTCTTAGATCCATTCAGGTTGCAAGGGAAAGACCAACTTTGGGTTCTTGGTGGTGGGGGAGGTGTGCCATCGAGTGGGTTCCAACTTACAGTGACCTGCATAGGTTGTAAATCTTCATGGTAGCAAAAAGCCTCATCTTTCTCCCACAGAATGGTTGATGGATTTGAACTGCGGATCTTGTGGTTAACAGCCCAACACGCAACCCACTAGTTACCAGGACTCCTTCAAGGTTCTTCTTGTTGTTAAGTGCCATCAAGTCAGTTCCAACTCATAACAACCCTATATAGGGTTTCCAAGGAGCAGTTGGTGGGTTTGAACTACTGACCTTATGGTTAGAAGCCCATTGCAGATCCTATAGCACCGCATCAGGAGTCCTCAGGGTTCTTAGGTGCTGGTAGGGTATGAAAGTAAGGACAAGTTTGAGAACTCTTCCTAATAGCAGCCCAGTCCATATGGAAAAGCACCTTCAATACAGGAATTACTAGTAAATCTCACGGAGCATGGAATTCAAGCTCATTGGGATCAATTCTTGCTCCAATAATGCTGCTTAATAAATCACTCCAAAAACTGAATATCTTTAAACAACAACATCATTTATTCTGTTTATTTTGCTTCATATTTTTCCAGAACCAGATTATTTTATTTTATTTTTAGTGACAGAATGAGAAGTGCAAGAAGGGCAAGCATATCAGCACACAGGCATATTTTAGTCTCTGATTGTATCACCCATGCTAACATTTCATTGACCCAAACAAGTCCCACAGCTAAGCACAGAATCAAGCAGGGGAAGTACATCTATTTGTCGGTGGGAGGAACGGCAGCATCAGACAAAGAGCCCAGATAGAGGGAGAAGGGAAGAATTTGGGCTACGAATACCATCGATGACCCTCCTCATCATTCAGGAAGAGAACAAGTTACCTAGTCATCTTTGCAGTAATATCAATTGCTCTCTTCTTCTTCTCCTCACACTCAAGTTCCGTGAAGTCTGGGACATCACTGTTTCCACAGCACCTAGAACAGTGCATGATGCACAAGCATAGTTAGTACTAGTCAATATTTGTTGAATGAATGAATGCCCTTTGCTGCTTCTTCCTCATATTCTGATTTTCTAAAAGATGGCATATGGTTGGATAGATCTGTCACCATCAAAATGTGGTACAGACAAAGGCACTTGGGCTTTCTCTATTAGGTAGGTCATGGGAAGCCATGGCATGTGGCTTTTTTGAGCAAAGGAGTATCTTTTTCAATTCTATGTTTTAGCAAGATTAACATGACACCAGAATTCCAATTTAAAACTGAGAAGAAGGTAGGAGACCATTTTGAAGAGCTCTGTTGAGACATAAGGAAGCCCTAAAGTGGAATTTTGTGTGAAGCCGCAGATTAATGAGCTGGTTGGTTTGAACTGCAAGGAAGGTGGTTCAAGTTTACCAGCCACTCCTTGGAAACCCTATACAGGGTTGCTATGGGTCAGAACCGACTTGACAGCACTTAACAACAACAACAACAACAGAGTGGAGTGCAAGAAGCCCAGGTAGTGTAGTGATTACTAACCGAAAGTCAGCAGTTAAGCTGCTAACCAGAAGGTCAGCAGTTCAAATCTACCAGCTGTTCTGTGGAAAGAAGATGAGGCTTTCTCCTTGTGTAAAGACTTATAGTCTCAGAAACCCTAAACAGGGTTGCTGTGAGTCAGAATTGACACAGTGGCTTGTAGCAACAGCAACAAACTAGAATGCAGAGCCTGGGATGGATGTAAGAAATATTAGGGAGGGAGAATGAAAAGAACATATCAATTTTGTTAAATAACAAGAGAGGGAATTTGGGGGTTTGGGGACTTGGAACAAGGGCAACTGGGCAGATGGTCAATGGATGAGGAGAAGGCTTATGGGGTGGGATTGATCTGTTAGTTTGAAACTTGTTGAGTTTAAGGTGCCCTGGGACGTCCGAGTGGACTTGTCTGGTAGGACCAGAAATTGAGAACTAGCTCTCAGAAGAGATTTATTAATTCCTCAACCTAGTCATTTATATTGATCCATATATTTATACATAATGCCCACAGGGATAAGATGAAGTCTCGATCCTCAAGGAACTTGGGCTCAATGGCAAAGAGGGTGGCACTTAAGTACCACTTACGTAAGTGCAACAAAGTAAACATCTAGCAGGGGACAAAATGGGGGCTGGTCAATTATTTCTGACCAGAAGTTAGGAGATAGTAAGTTACTTAAAAGTTCAGGAAAGGTCCAGGTGGATGGAATGAACAAAACATAAAGGTCATTCCAGACAGAGTGCAGAGTTCAAGTGAGAGCTAAAAAAAGGGATAAACCAACACACTTCTTTAGTTTTAAAACCAGAACTGCTTCTGAAAGCACCCAAGCTTTCAGGAGCAAGAGAAAAGGAAAGGCTACACCAAGATGACACGGGACCCCAATCGTGCAGGGCTCTTGGAGAGCAGGCAAGGGAGCTGGAAACATACAGGGCTTCCCTTCCCTGAAACAGTTTGTGTAGGGGACCCCAAAGACCTAATTCCCTTCCTTAGGAGAACAACATAACACTTAATGAATCCTGTTAGATCATATAAAAATACATAAGATATTTTAATCCACTGCATGACATTTGGAGGGTACTTTCAAAGTGCCCTCACACGCCTTACTTCATTGGAGAGGCGGGCATTAGCAACATCTCTGTTTGGCAAATGAGAAAATGTAGACTTTAAGGGAGCTCCTAATAAACACATCGTTTAGTAATAACAAAAACCATTCTTCAAAAAAGTCTTAAAGATTAGTGTGATTGGGTTTAAATAAGAAGATGGGTTATCAGTTCTGGGGAAGGAGAAACATTTGTCAGGCTGCCAGATGACTTTTGGAGAATTGTGTTAGTTGAGCCTATGGTTTCCAAACACCCTCAGCTGCCTTGGATTCACCCTGGAACTCGTTAATAACACAGATTGGAAGACTAGCCCCAGATTTTCATTCCTGGGATGAGGCCCAGGAATGAGTAGTGTTAACCAGCTCCCCAGATCATTCTAATGCATTCTAATACAAGTTGTTGTTAAATGCCGTTAGATCAGCTCCAACTCACAGTGACCCTGTATATATGGTTTCCAAGGAGCAACTGGTGGGTTTGAACCACCGACCTTGTGGTTCAAACCCACCTTATGATCCAGTGCTTATCCTACAATGCCATACCAAGACTCCTTCTAATGTATTTGTTGTTGTTGTTAAGTGCCGTTGAATCGGTTCCAACTCACAGCAACCCTTGATAGGGTTTCCAAGGAGTGACTGATGAGTTTGAACCACTGACGTTGTGGTTCAAGCTGACCTTGCAGTCCAGCGCATTAACCTACAGTGCCACACCAGGATTTCTAATGCATGTTGTTGTTGTTGTTAAGTGCCGTTGAATCGGTTCCAACTCACAGCAACCCTTGATAGGGTTTCCAAGGAGTGACTGATGAGTTTGAACCACTGACGTTGTGGTTCAAGCTGACCTTGCAGTCCAGCGCATTAACCTACAGTGCCACACCAGGATTTCTAATGCATAGTAGGCTGGAAAACTACTCCAGTGGACTCTTAGGAGTGCAAGAATAATTTAGGACCCGATTGGTGAGAATATGGACCACTGGTCCCCTGCCTCAGCATCATGGAGGTGGCTTAATAACAATGTAATTTTCCAGGACCCCACCCAGACCTATGAAATCGGAATCTCCAGAGCTGGGGCCCTGGCATCTGTATTTTAAATGAGCTACTGATATGTTTGCTCATTTATTCAGTAAATATTTCATAAAGTTTTGCTAAGCATGATGGGGCACTATTTCAGGCATGGGAATGTAATGATGCACACAATAGATGATGTCCTTCCCCTAAAGATAGTTGTGTTTGGGTACAGCTCATTTTCTTTGCTTTGTTTTTTTAATTGTGACGGGTGATTATGCAACTCTTTTAATGCTGGGGTTTGAAAACCACAGCCTCAAAATAATGTGCAGTTACTACTGGACAATATGGAAGATGGAAATCTCAAAGAATTCCAAAATGCCTGTTCAGCTGAGCCCATGAGCCAGAAATGAAGGATTCAAAGCAGTGGTCTCCACAGCATCAATACCTGTTGTGAGGATTGTTGTTGTGAAGATAGCAGTTACATATTGCAAGTAAAAAAACACTCCCAAAACATGATAGACAGGGGGTTAACTACATGCTTCTTCCAAGACAGATGTGTTTGGCCTTCTGGCAGTACATTGTACTTTTAATATTCTTCTCTAACACCATAATTCAAACACATTGCTTCTTCTACAGTCTACCTTATTCGTTGCTATTGGTTACATAGGTTTTGGGGATTTTTTCTTTTCTGATTCTAGAAGTCCTACATGCATGTTGAAAGGAAGGATCTCTGGTAGCGTAGTGGTTATGAATCGGGCTGCAAACCTCAAGGTCAGTAGTTCGAAACTACCAGCCATTCCATGGGAGAAAGATGAGGCTTTCTGCTCTAGTAAAAATTTAGAGCCTCAGAAATAAAGGCTGTGCAGGATCGCTATGAACTGAAACCAATTCCATGGCACACCACCACCACCATATGTCTGTTGAAGGAGTTCTGGTGTAATGCTGCAGGAATAATGCACTGGATTGCAAAGTCAGTTTGAACCTCAAGGTTGGCGGTTCATACTCACCAACCACTCCTCAGAAACTCTATACAGGGTTGCTGTGAGTTGGAACCAACTCGACAGCACTTAACAACAACAGAAACATATATGTTGTAGAAATTTTAAAAAAATACAAAAGAGGAAATTAAAATCGCCAGTCATATCATTATCAAGAAATATGAGGGGGCTTCAAAAAGTTGATGAAAAAAATTCTTTTATCTTTTAATTTTATATTCCACCAACGTTTTTAAGTCTTCTCATAAGTGTCCTTATTTTCAGTGCATTTTTTCAGGTATTTTACGTACATACATGTGTTTTTCTTTACAAAGTTGTGATGTGCATATAGTTTTATGTCTTACACTAGTCATTTAAATGATATCATTAGCATTATCCCATGGCACTACAAACTCTTTGTAAAATAACTTTGTTGTTGTTAAAGTGCCTTCGAGTCAGTTCTGACTCATAGAGACCCTGTATCGGGTTTCCTAGGAGTGGCTGGTGAGCTTTAACCACAGACCTTATGATTCAGACTGACCTTATGGTTGAGTGTTTATCCTACAGTGCTACAGCAGGACTCTTAAGAGTTATACATTCATCAATCAACAGGGCACACCATCATATATTTATTAGTTCCTTATTTCATGTTTTTTTTTTTAAGCAATTATCAACAGTAATATAATGACCTGCTTCTGTTCAAAAGCCTTTACCTGCATTTTGGGTTTTTCTTTTAAATACCTAGGATCCACACTCATATTTTCCCCTAATAAAGAGCTCTGGTAGTGTAGTGGTTACAAGTTGGGCTGCTAACCTCAAGGTCAGCACTTCAAAACTACCAGCTATTCCAAGGGAGAAAATTGAGGCTTTCTGCTCCCATAAAGATTTACAGCCTCGGAAACCCTCTATAGGGTTATTATGAGTTGGGACTGACTCCATGGCACATAACCACCACCACCAACAACAAATATAGCACAGTTTTTATGAATATTTTAATGTTTTCTAATAAGTATTTGGTAGGGTGGACGGTCAGAGAAAAGGAGGAAGACCCCAGCAAGATGGATTGGCAAAGTGGCAGCATCAATGGGCTCAAGCGTGGCAACGATAGTGTGGTTGGCCCAGGATCAGGCAGTGTTTCGTTCTGCTGTGCATAGGGTTGCTGTGAGTCAGTACCAACTCGATGGTACCTAATAATAACAACAAGTGTTTTTGTTGTTGGTAAGTACCGTCGACTTACCATAGTGACTCAGTATAGGGTGTTCAAGGAGAAGCTGGTAAGTTTGAACCACCAACCTTTTGATTCAAACTAACCTTGTGGTCCAGTGCTTATCCCACAGTGCCACAACAGGATTCCTTCTAATAAATAGCTAGAGAGAGAGATTCTCCCTCCTAAACGGGACCAAAACGTTGCTCTCTCTGCTTCGTATGCCAAGGCTGGCTCTGGGGCTTTGTAGAATGGGTCCGTTTGCTCCATTTCCTCTTGCCTGACAGCCTTGTCGATCAGCACTTCCGTGTGGGTGCACAGGAAAGCCAGGCTGCGTTGGCTTTTCCATCAGTGAGTTCACCAGCCCTGCAGACAGACCTGCACATGTTCCCACGGTCACTTCTAGCGAAACCATGGAAAATGGACTTTTTTTCCATAACTGGCACAGACTGTGTTTGGGTCAGGAACCCAACATTAACTACAAAGGCTGACCTCATGGTCTGTAACAACTCAGAGAACTTGAGAAGAATTTAGATAACACTGCTGGGAAATCGTTTCCTCATGTCAGTTGACATTTGAAATATTTATTAGTATTATGTACATTTTTTTTTTACACCAGTGAACCAAATGTAATGGAAAATACACTGGTCTCAGTAAGAGAGTTTGGCTTAACACACATATCAGTAAAGGAGCTCTGGTAGCATAGTGGCTACGAATTAGGCTGCTAATCTCAAGGTCAGCAGTTTGAAACTACCAGCTGTTACAAGGGAGACAGATGAGACTTTCAGCTCCCGTAAAGATTTACAACCTCAGAAACCCTATGCAGGATCACCGTGAGTCAGAACCAACTCCACGGCACATAACCACCACCACCACATATATCAGTAAGCAACTGAATTTCAACAAAATCACTCGCCACACTCTTGTTGGTGCTGTTAGGTGTCTTCCAAGTCGATTCTGATGCACAGCAATCCCATGGGAGTTGAACGGCCCCATAGGGTTTTCTTGGCAGCAATTTTTATAGGAGCAGATTTCCAAGTCTTTTCTCTTGCAGAGCAGCTGGGTGGGTTTGTCTTTTCAGTTAGCTACTGTTTTCATTATTGAGCCACCGGGGCTTTTATCATACTCTTAATATATGCCATGTTATGATGTGAGAGTTCACAGTTGTAGGGACAGGGGTATAACTGACTGATTCAACTGCATATACAGGAAAGCCTGTGAACACCTGAATTTGTGTAAGGAGGAAACTCACCTGTCAGAGGAGGAAACTCACACCGACTAAAATGAGCCATAGAAACGTAGTAAGACTACACCATGTCAAAAGCAGAAAACTAGAGAGGCCAGGAAAAACAAGACAGTCTTAAGGAATTCCAGCTCTTTAGGCTTCAGTGTAATATATTAAGTGTGAATATTTTCTTGTTGTTAGGTGCCATCAAGTCTGTTCCAACTCACAGTGACCCTATGTACAGCAGAAGAAAAAACTTCCCAGTCCTGCCCCAGCCACACAATTGCTTTTATAGTTGAGCCTATTGCTGAAGCCACCGTGTCAATCCTAAAGGATCTTCTTCTTTCTCACTGACCCTCGCCTTTACCAAGCATGGTGCCCTTTTCCAGGGACTCATCTCTCCTGATAACATGCCCAAAGTACCTGAGATGAAGTCTGCCATCCTCCCTTCCCAGAAGCAGTCTGGCTGTACCTCTTCCAAGACAGATTTGTTTGTTCTCCTGGCAGTCCATGGTACTTTAATATTATTCTTCGCCAACACTATAATTCAAATGTATCAATTCTTTTCAGGTCTTCCTTACTCATTGTCCCGCTTTGGCATCCATGTGAGGCAATTAAAAATACCAGGTCTTGGATCAAGTATGCCTTAGTCCTCAAAGTGACAGCTTTGCTCTTAAGCACTTTAAAGAGGTCTTTTGCAGCAGATGTTCCCACTGCAACACACTGTTTGATTTCTTTACTGCTATTTCCATGAATGTTGATTGTGGATCCAATAAAAATGAAATCTTTGACAACTTCAGTATTTTCTCTGTTTATCACAATGTTGCCTATCGGTGTGACTCTAGTAGATTCTAAGTGCAGAGGGAGGGACCAATGAACCTGCCTAAGGAGTCAGAGAAAGCTGGCTACAGCAGATTATGTGTGGTTGAGCGAAAAATAAAGACTACTTCTCATTCATTATCCTCTAGTGTGAGGATAAAACATTGTTATAGGGGCTGACGAAATTGGAGCAACTTCTTTTGGCTGTGACTGTATATGATTCTAGATTACAATGAAATTGAAACCATGAGACATCAAGATTCTGAGGCTGATTAAGAGTTTCAGCCTCCCCTTATCCCTTGGTCATAGTATTGTTGTTGTTAAGTGCTGTGGAGTTGGTTCTGAAACATGGTAGTGTGCCGTGGCGTCGGTTCCAACTCATAGTGACCCTGCATAGAATTTCCAAGACTTTAAATCTTTATGGGAACAGAAAGCCTTATCTTTCTCCAGCAGAACCCCTGGTAATTTTGAACTGCTGACCTTGAGGTTAGCAGCACGATTCATAACTACTATGCTACCAGAGCTCCTTCTGACACATAGCAACTCTATATAGGGTTTCTGAGGAGCGGCTGGGGAGTTTGAAGCGCCAATCTTGCAGTTCAAACTGACCTTGTGATCGAGTGCTTATCCTACAGCACCACACCAGGACTCCTTCCATGGTTTTCAACTTCTTCATCCTGATTCCATCTCCTGCTGGGAGTTTGCATTTCCACCCCAAATATTCCGAATTAGAATCTGCATTTTAACAAGATTCATAGGTGATTCTTACAGATTCTTATAGAATCTTGTTAAAATGTAGATTCTGATTCAGTATATTTGTGATAAAGATGCAAATGCTCAGCAGGAGACTGAACCAGAATGAATTGGTACTAGGCCCTGTTACCTTTGTTCTATTTCTTTTAAAAAATTTTTTTATTATGAATTGAATGAAGGTTAACAGACAAGCTTTACCCTCAACCAACCATATGTTTTGTTTCATCTCAATGATTACAATCCCCTTCCTTTGTGCCTAGGCACTTTATCGGAAATCATTTGGCTGTATATGGTTGGGTTAATATCTGCATTCTCGATTCTGTTCCATTGATCAATGTATCTTTCATTGTACCAGTACCAGGCTGTTTTGACCACTGTAGCCATGTAGTAAAGTTTGAAATCAGGAAGTGAGAGACCTCCAACCTTGTTCTTCCTTTTAAGCAGTGCTTTGCTTATCCTGGATCTCTTTTCTTTCCACATAAATTAGTAATTGTCCTTTCCATCTCTTTGAAGAATGTTGTTGGAATCTGGATTTGGATTGCATTTTATGTGTAAATTGCTCTGGACAGTATTGACATTTTCAGGATGTTGAGTCTTCCTATCCAGGAACATGGTATGTTCTTCCACTTCTGTAGGTCTCTTTTGGTTTCTTGTAGTAGTGCTTTGTAATTTTCTTTTTCACAAGTCAACAAAAGGAAAAATATGTATTCATTTAAATGTCCAAAGGGCACATTTTGCATACCTACCTCTTGCCCACAGGCACACAGCCTTTCTCAGTCCATGGGCCTAGAGTCCAAAGCTGCTCTATCTCTCCGTGCCATCGTGGCTCCCCTAGGTAGGAGCTCACGTTCCACTCATGTTCTTCCTTCTTGATGGTCCTGGGATCCTCTGTTTTTGAAATAAAAGGTTAACTACTCCCCACTTCTAGTTACACATCTTCTACAATTTCAGTTGTGAGGATCCAATAAATCCTGCTATCTTTATTCCATTTCTATGATGAATTTTACTCACTGTTATTCCCTAAAGACAAGGGTCTCGGACTCCAGAGCTGATTTGGAATGAGCTCACTCAACAATGTGAATAGATAACCCAAGGTGTGCCCTTGACCTGTAGGCCTGTCATAGAACTTCTGCCAGTACAACCAGGTGAATCTCAGGTATGCAGAGGGAGTGGGGGATGTTCTAACTCCTTTAATAGTTTCACATAGGTAAGAAACTGAAATTGCATTGTGAAAGCCTATCACAGATTAATTATATCTTATTTGGGACGCTCTATAGGATAAGGACTGGACTCCAAACTATAAGGTCAGAGGTTCGAGCCCACCAGCTTCTCTGAGAGAGAACGATGAAGCTTTCTGCTCCTGCACAGATTTACAGTCTTGGAAACCTTACGCAGAGTCACTATAACTTGATGGTACTTTACAACAGTCACAATTGTGACACTATTAACATGTTATCTACAGCTGTATCTCTCGTTCCAGCAAGCAGATTTCCAGAAGGACTTTTGACAAAGAAGCTTTTAATATAAATAAACCTTCTTGCTTATTGCAGAATGGCAAGCAATTTTGTGGAAGAGATCATAGGTCTTTGCATACCTTGCTCAGAGATGATAGTTACAGCTCATGCAGCATTAAGAAGACCAGAAACCACACTCAGGATTTTCCAAGAGCTTTCCCCAAAGGAACACATATGTGAGTTGTGCAAGTCAAAATGTGATGAGAGGCATAAAAGAGAAACAGACCAAGTACCCAGGCGGGCAGAGCTCGGATCCAGCTGAGATCATCAGGAAGGCGATAGCTTCTAAAATGAACCTTAAAGGATGGGCAAACAGCTAACTAGTGCAGGTGCTAACTGAAAAGCTTGACTCTACTATACAAAGGTGCCCCAGAAGAAAGCCTACTTCTGAAACAACCAGTCACTGAAAGCACAGCTCTATACTGTGTTCATAGGGTCACCGTGAGTTCAAATAGACTGGGAGGCCAATAGTAGGGTTTCAACAGACAGAATTAGCAGAGTTGTCGCAGGAGGTTCATGTGATTGGCTTTCATTCTTCAAGGGGAACCACAAAAGGTTTGTGCCTGTCATTGGACTGGACCAACGAAGGCTGGACAAAGAGACACTCAAAAAGGTGATTGGAAAACAGTTGTGTTTCTGTTAGGACAGCTGGAGAACTGCACCCTTGAAGGGAGAGGAAGGGACAGTGAAGAGCAGTATCTTTGGAAGCCTTGGTAATTGCTGTACAAAGTCAGGCATCTGAACCAGAAATCATATGACTCTCACCAACCCACACCCTCTCTGTGAAGATGATATGCCTGAGGAACAATCCCTGAATGAACACAGATTAGTGTGACTTCACTAGTAACTCGTGTTCACAGAGGCATTGCTGGACAATGTAGTGGGCTGCGTGCGGTGCAGTGGCTGTGTGTGCCATGGGAAAAATGAGAAAGACATCCTAGCAGGACGCCAGAGCGCAGTTGAGGAAATCCTGTGGTGTGTCATCCATGTAACACTAGAAGGTCATCAGAGCACTGGGCAGGCTGAACAGCGTCCCTCATTCTTGTAATGTCACCCCAGGGTTAGGAGCAACTTTCTCCTGGCCCAGATCATATTTCCAGCTTCCCAGGGATGACATGGTCAGCATAGAAAGAACAGGCTTGCAGATGATCATCTTGTCATGGAGACCTTGGGTAGCTGAAATTCTCCATCACTGCTCCATCTTACTTCACTGACCACGTATATCAATTGTGTCTATTGCTGATCGCAAGGTCACTGAAATTTTTTTTCTTTCTCTTTTATCCTCATCGAAAAGCTTCTTCTTTTTATTTCTTTCCTCAGCCATGTGAATTTCCAATAGAGGTTGTGGTTGTTGTTGTTAAGTACCGTGGACTCGGTTCCTACTCATTGTGACCCTGTACAGGGTTTCTGAGGCTGCAGATCTTTATCTGAGCAGAAAGCCTCATCTTTCTCCCATGGAACAGCTGGTAGTTTCGGACTGCCAACCTTGAGGTTAGCAGCCCGATTCATAACCAGTACACAGCCAATAGGAGTAAGAGTTCTTATATGGCTGTTTCTTTTGAGCGTAATCTACATCGTTGTGCCCTGGTAATAATTAGCACCTTGACTTTACTTAAGTATCCTGGGATTTATACTTAATCAAAAAAATGTAATGCAAAACAATTGTCATGTAGTCAACAGAATATAAACCAAAATAGGTTTTTTGTTTTGTTTTTTTAAGTATTTTTCATACTTCAGTTTTTTTCCAGAAAGAAAAATGTATGAAAGGGTTTATGATAAAAGTGACCTTCTATTCCTGCTGTGTCCCACTCTTGTTCAGTTCCTCTTCTGGAGGTAATGGCCTTTCCAGTTACAGAGTCAGGGTGCTCATTTAAAGGTCCACTCCTATTAGCAAACATCATCACTGCTACTATTCCACCATTACTACCTCCTCTGCAGCCACAATGGTTAGTTTGCTTCTGGCCCCAGGACAGCATGGAGAGAGGGATGGAGCCAAAGACCTAAAATCAATGGCCGAGAGCATGACAGCTGAGGGGGTAGTGTCCCCATTGGCTTGTGGAAGACACCCTCTTCCCCTTCCCCTCTTCCTTTACCCCCTCATATATGCACATCCTTTAAGAAGTTCGTGCTCTACTCTGGTTTTAGTCCCATTCATTCAAGCATCCATGATCCATACAAAAGTAGGGTTGTTGTTGTTAAGTGACATCCAGTTGGTTCTGACTGATAGTGACCCTGTATAAAATTTCTAGTCTGCTTAGTTTATTGCTCAGACTGTATTCTTGGAGGTTTTAGGACAGAGATTTTCAAACTTCCAAGGTGCATGAGATTCTTAGTGGTAAATTATAAAATGTAGGTTCCTAAGCACTATACCCAGAGGCTCAGAAAGTTTGAGCTGAACCCAGAAGTATGCTTTTTTTTTTCCTAATATGAACTCCTTTGCCCAAGGTGATCTTGATAATACATGTTCTTTGTTCACACTTTAAGAAACACTGCCTTCAATATTGTTCCTGAACCCTCCTCCCAGAATCTTCTATTAGAGATGACTGAGTGCTTCCTTCATCATTACTAGTGTTGAAAAGTCTTTACTACTATATGATTATTCTATATTACCTGGGCATTTTTCTCTCTCTCCTCCTGTTTTCAGTATATGAACTTTGAAGGTGTGGTTGGGAAACTTCTGACAAACCCATTCCCCCTAGATTTTGTAAGATTGCAGCGACTATTTGAATATAGTCAGTCACAGTCCAGCTTGCCCAAGTCCATTCTTGCTAATGTCCATTCTATGCATTTCTTATTGTTTCTTTTATCTCCTAAAGCCCAGCCTTCGGCTGATACAATCATCTTCAATGCTTTGAATTTCCAGAGCAGAGTTTCAAATGCCCTAGACACACATTTCCATTTTCTCACAGAGCAGTACAGAATGTGGTCTGTCAGTATATTATACACTCTTAGGTCCTCTGTTAGTTTTTTTGTGTGCGCATCAGACAAGTGTGTTTTAAACTGAGATCTGCATAGTCCTGAGGGTCCACACAAAAGTTCTTGAAAGTCTGGAAATTCTCTAAGATAGTTTTTGAATAGTGTCTTTCCCTCTCTACGATAACACTTAAAAATATATGCAGAATTTGGATTTAAACAGAATGCTGTAATGTAACCTAATTTCAGTTCCTTTATTTGAATTTGCATTTACCATCAAGGCCAATCCAGTAACTATCTGAAGGGTCAGCATTTGACTTTTGATGTGCTTACAAGTACATTGGGCAGTCATTAAATTGGTATGGTTTTTTATGTCACATGGAGTGAAAGGTTGAGCCCATACTGGGGCCTACGAGGCCCCTCTAGCTCTGGTCCCTCTACCTCTTTGACTTCATCTACTTTCAGCTTGCCCCAGCAGCTTTCTTACTCTAGATAGACACACTTCACAGAAAGCCTTTGTTCTGGCTTTCCTCTTTGCCCAGATGATGTTTCCTTCAGATATCTGCATGAATAACTCCAGCATCTCCTTCAGGGCTTCGTGCAAGCTGTCACCTTCTCAACCCTATCACTCTCCCTATCACTTGTGCCCTGCTCTCTTCAAATACATTGTTGTTGTTGTTGTTAAGAGCCGTCCAGTCAGTTCTGACTCATAGGGTTTCCGAGGAGTGGCTGGTGAGTTTGAACCACCGGCCTTGCAGTTCAAACCAACCCTGCAGTCCTGCACCTATCCTACAGTGCCACACCACGACATACATTATGATTCATTTATTTATAATGTACATTGTTCATGTTTGGGTCCATGCCATTAAAATGTATCTTCCCCAAGGGCAGAGGTTTTTGTTCCTTTTCACTGATACATGTACTTGGCACACCAAACCCCATACTAAACCCATTAATGTCAAGTCAATTGCAACTCATAACAATCCTATTAGAAAGAGTTGTTGTTGTTATGTGCCGTGGAAATAGCAACCCTGTACAGGGTTTCCGAGGCTATAAATCTTTATGGGAGCAGAATGCCTTATCTTTCTCCCATGGAACAGCTGGTAGTTTCAAACTGCTGACCTTGAGGTTCACAGCCCGATTCGTAACCACTACACTCCTTATTAGATAGAGTAGAACTGCTCAATAAGGTTTCTAAGGCCATAAACCCTTACAGAAACAGCCTGCCACATCTTTCTCCAGTGGAGCAATTGGTGGGTTTAAACTGCCATCCTTTTGGTTATCAGTTGAGCTCTTAACCATTGTGCTCTAGAACTTCTTGTCTGACACACAGTTGTTGTTAAAGTGGCATTAAGTCGGTTCTGATGTATACAGACCCTCCAAGAAGCAGCTGGTAGGTTTAAACTGCCAACATTGTGGCACACAGCATGTAGTTAATAAATGCTTGATAAATGAATGAAGTCTCTAATGTCTGATTGGCAACATTCACCTCATATCCACTATGGAACTCATGCTAAATTTATCCATTTTAAAAACAAAGCTCCTCTTTTGCAAATTGAAAGATATTTTTCAGTGGATCAAAATTTAGTCTTAAAAGTTTGTGTTTCTCATATGATTTAGTGAGTGCAAACCTAATGATCTGTTCCACAAACCTCTCAATTCATAAAACAAAGTTTTGGGTTTGTTTTTTTTTTTAAATTGTGTTTCTCAAAGTAAGATTTGTGAAGTACAGGAGTGCTACAGATACATGGGATATGAGAGGTCTGGAACTGGACAGAATTATCTGGCAGGCTTCTGACTAATCACTGGACACCTCTTCCTTTCTCCCTCTTGACTAGTAACAGCCCTCTCTCTCATCTGGCTTTGCAAGTCCTTTTTGGTCACCAGTGGGGTGGACTTCATCCTCCTTGAGAGGAGACGCTCACGTTTTTATACAGTTTCAGAGTTGCCTGTCTTCCCCACTCTTTACATCATTTTCTTTGGCTTGCTAACTCTTAAATTTGTTACGTTTTTTTCTGAGTACAAAAAACACCACACAGCTCTTATAAAATGTAAAGAACTAGAAACACATACAAAGTAGATGTCTAAAGACTTGAAATTCCCCTGATTCGTAACAGATACCTTCTGTATCTTACTCCTCTTCCTATTACTGCAATAATTAGATACTGCCACCATTACCATGTATACATTAAGTGAAAATATAGGCATTCCTGATAGCCAACCCATTCTTAACCCACAAAATGGCAACTTGATATGGTTCCACTAAGTCACACAGTTGAAATCACACTTTGCATATAATTTCACTTATCATTATAACAGCACCATTTATCCATGTTATTATGGATCCTAGGGTCCTTTGTCAAGCTTGCATTAACAGCACAAATAATTGATGAGTATTAGGCTAATACTATTAGCATCTCAGCTGGGAGCTCTGCTCTGTAAGTCTCTGAAACGGTTCTTGTGATGTTCAGACTTCCTGACTCTTGGAGTAAATGACAATCCTCCGTGATTCTTCCAGGAAGGAAACCCTTCCTATAAATGCTGTCAGCCAATTTGCCTGCATGCAGTGCCTGACACCAGATTTTCTGCCTGAATGATTGCTCTGGGGAATGCTACTAAATAACTGTGTTCAGTTGTTCATCTAGCCTTCTAAACATTTACGAATCTGGTTAATTACCAGTGATGTATATTTAAGTTGCCTTGTATCTTCCTTGCCAATGAAATGAACCTCCTTAGTTTTTAAATTGTTTATGGATTTCTGGCTCAGCTCATCATCAGTAGATGGGCTGCTCTTAGGGTTCTGGCTTTCTTTTGGCAAACATGATTTAAAATATCAACACTACAGCTTTCCAGCACAGAAATTCCTGAGGAATATGTTGTGATCAACAACAACCAAAACTCCCCACCCCCCAAAAAATGGAGTCAATTGTGACTCATAGTAGCCCTATAGGACAAAATAGAAATGCTCCTTTGGGTTTCTGAGACTGTAAATCTTTACAGAGGCAGACTGTTTTATTGTTCTCCCATGGAGCAGATGGTAGGTTTGAACCACCAACCATGTTGTGATTAGGCCTCCAAAATCTATGTGGAGCAACTTTATTATCTGGGACTCAGTGGAGCCCTACTCCTGACTCAGCTCTTACAAACTCTAGATTTGGCTGGGAACAACCTAGACTAAGAAGATTATGTGTCTGTCCAAAAACCCTATTTGCATAAGATTTGGGAGCTTAGGATGTAAGATCAACTGTCATTGTTGATTTTAAAAAAAGATCCTGTCACTCCAGGTGCAGCAGCTTAAAAGGATGGACTTGAATATCTTGGCCTCAAGAATAAAACAGTAAGGGGAGAGCAGAGCATTTATAGGTAATCTGTGGCCTACAAATACATCAAAGGGTAGAGAAAATAGTTTGGGTTTTTTTTGTTTTTTTTTTAAAGAAGACATGAAATGATATGCATGGTTTCTTTTATTAGCAGGACAGGTAAGAACCTACACAGAGATGCAATGTATCAGAAAACTTAACAGTCCAGCTTTGAGGTTAGAGCACTTACATTCAAATCCTGATCCTGTCTTAACAGCTGTGTGATCAGTTGCTATATTGTTTCAACTGTAAAACTGAGCTAAAATGCATACACTGTAGAGTGATCTTAAAGATTATAGAATACCTGTAAAATATTGATCATGTAGCCAAGAGCTTGATTATCAGTAGTTATTAGATTTACACAGGACTTCTGTAATTTTCATTTGTTCTCTTAAATGTTATTGTAAACAAAACAGTGTGGTATGAACTGATAAAATAAACCAAAGACAAACAAGCCCTCCTTTCTATTACCAAAAAGATGCAGCTTTTCCTTACATCTTGGACAATGGGTAGACAAAATCTTTCAACAATTCATAGCATGAATGTATTTGTGGTTCTAATTTTTCCCCCTGACATTGTACAGTGGAGCCCTAGTGTGATGTTGTAGGGTAAGCACTGGACCACAAGATTGCTTTAAACCACAAGGCTGGCAGTTCAAACTCACCAGCCTCTCCTTGGAGACCCTGTAAGGGTCGCTATGAGTCCCCAAACCAACTAGACCGCAGTTAATAACAGCAACATTGTACAGTACGTTTTCCTTTGTTGCAACATGGCCTTTCTAATTGTATTATAAAATAGTTAATGATTATTTCAGTAAGTATACCCAAATCTGATTAACCTTTTCACCTCTGTTGGGCATTTAGTTTGTTTCTGATTTGGGGAGTATTCATTCATTTTGTTTCTGTTATGTTCACTTGAAAGGAACAATTTTAAAATATTTAGGTTTCTGAATATATCTCTCTTGAATTTGAGAACATTATTTAAGTTAATGATGGTTGACTTGTGGTTTCAGTTTAGTTTCTAGGAAATGGCAAACTGGGACAACTCCAACAACTCACATGTTAGTTAACCTCAGTTTCTTCATCTCAGTCAGTTGGCAAATTGATGTGAGGATGAGGAATAACTGACATAGGCGCTCAAGTGACTAGGCTTAAGAGTGGGCTAAACACGGTCATGTTCTTGAAGTCATTCCACCTCCACACACAGCTCAGAGAGAAGTAGGCAGCATTGTATAGTATGTTGTTGTTGTTGTTATGTGCTGTGGAGTCAGTTCCGACTCATAGCGACCCTTTACAGGGTTTCCGAGGCTATAAATCTTTACGGGAACAGAAAGCCTCCTCTTTTCTCCCGCATTGTATAGTATAAGAGGCACCTATATGAGGCATAGAGAAGGTAGGTGATTGCTCCAGATCACACAGCACTCAGGAAGGAACAGGAAACATTATCCATGGGTGCAATTCTCAGCTTTTCCACCGTGCTTTAGAGGAGGAGGGGAGTGTCTCCACGCTTCCTTGAAAGGGAGTAAGGGATTGGTTTAGGAAGAGTTCAGTGCCCTGATACCAGGTTACTACACGTCTCTTGGGATGGAGCGGCTCTGAGCATGCCCAGTGTGCTCCCTGCCCGTCCGAAAACTGCAGGGCAGGAGCCTCTGCTCTGGGGTTTGTAGATGACCTGATGCTGAACCGGGGGTGAGAGGCGGGCTGCAGGCGAGTGGTGCCCCTGGGAGTCCCAGGCTCTGTTGGAATGTCTACGCTGGGGCAGCCACAGTTATATTGGTTCTGCCCAGGGAAATGTGGCAGCAATTAGGACTTTGAGCAATGCAATAGTTCCAGCTATCCCTTCCATCACGTATTCTTTAAACAAATAGTTTTTGAGCACCTCCTTACTGTCTGCCAGGCATCAATGGGGCTGGGGTCCTGAGGTCCAGTGTTCATCTTATTGTATAAGCAGCCCTTCTACCATTGGTTTATGGGACAGTGAAAACAGGTAGGGCTCTAACCCAGGCTGACATTCCGAAAGGGAATGAATATACCCTAATAAGGCAATTCGAGGAAAAGCCAAAGTTACCAACCTGGTCTCAGACTTTTTGCTTTTTTCCTTGCTGTATCCTGGGTCTTGCGCGTTAGGTCCTTTATACAAGCTATTGCCTGGGCTGGCGATGTTCTTCCCACTTAATGTCACCTTCACCTGCTATGTGTCACCTTACAAGGACTATCTGTAATCACCTTATTAACTTCCAACACCTCTTACTTTTTTTCCTTCACAGAATTGATCACCTCTGTCACATATTGAATTGTATCCACTCCCCAAAATATATGTCAACTTGGCTGGACCCTGATTGTCCATGGTTGGGCAGTAATGTGATCTAAAGTGACCAACCAATCACATTAGCCTACGGCTTTAGGGTAGGATGCAACACTCTTACTCAGTCACATCCCTAATTTGATGTAAGAGGAGTTTCCCTTGCTGTGGTCTACTTCTTTTATCTTACAAGACATCAAAGGAGAGAGAAGCAAGCAGAGGAGGGACCTCAGTATCACCAAGGAAGAAAAGCAGAGACTGGAACACGTCCTTTGGATCCAGGATCGCTACTCCGAGAAGGAAATCCGTGACAAGACACAGATGGTCTCCAGAAAAAGAGACCCACAAATGTTGAAAGAAGAAAAATACCTTCCCCCTAGAGCTGACAGAGAAAGCCATCCCGAATTCTAGCTTCTAACCTCCAAAACTGTTGGTGTGAAGTGCTGTCGACTCACTTCCGACTCAAAGTGACCCTGTATAGGGTTTTCAAGGAGCAGCTGTGAGCTTGAACTGCCGACCTTGAGAGTCAAACAACCTTGAAGTCAAGCACATTAATCACGCCAGGACTCCTTCCAAACTATTAAGAGAATATATTTCTGTTGGTTAAAGCCATCCTCTTGTGGTATTTCTATTACAGTAGCACATCCCCTAAGATACTAGATAATCGGCTTATTTGTTACTTTTGTTATCTGCTGTCTATACTGCACCAGGAGGTAGGATTTTTGGAGCTCTGGTAGCGTAGTGGTTACAAATTAGGCTGCTAATCTCACGGTCAGCAGTTCAAAACTACCAGCAGTTCCGCGGGAGAAAGATCGAGGCTTTCTGCTCCCGTAAAGATTTACAGCCTCGGAAACCCTGTACAGGGTCACTATGAGTCGGAATCTACTCCAAGGCACAGAACAACACAACAACTCACCAACGTGGTCAATGTGTGTAGAATCAGAATTGTGGTTGCTAATTGTCATCAAGTTGGTTCCTACTCATAGCGACTTTGTATAGGGTTTCCAAAGAGCAATTGGTGGATATGAACCACAGACCTTGAGGTTAACAGTCCAGTGTTTATTGTACAGTACCAAACCAGGACTCCAGAACCAGAGTAGGTGCTCAGTAATTATTTGTTGAATGAATTAATGAGCAGTGGGGAAATTAAAGTAGGGTAAGGAAGTAGAGAGTGGTTAAGAATAGCAGAATAATTTAAGATGGTCAAGAAAGCCCTATCCAGAGGGGAGTGACCTGATAGGACACAGTACAACTGCCCCTGGGCGGTTCCAAGAGTGTAATGTTAATCTGTACCAAAGCAGACGGCCACATCTTTTTCCTGCAGAACTGCTGGTGAATTCCAACCACCTTATGCTTTAAGCACTGTGCCACCAGGGACCCTGAGAAGGAGCCAGTCAGGGGAAAGACATCTGAAGCAGTAGGAAAGGCATGTGCACAGGCTCTGAGGCTGGTCATCCACTGTTTATTGCACAGAAATGGGTTCCTAAGGGGGGTGGAGCAGTAGACAAAGAGGCTAGAGAGATGAGTTGGAAGAGGCAGCAGGAGCACAGATCATCTTGTTAAGTGCCTAAGAGATGGTTCTGACTCATAGAGACCTTGTATAGGGTTTTCGAGGAGTGACTGGTGTTTGAACAGACAACCCTGTGGTTCAAACTGACCTTGTAGTCCCGTGCTTTATCCCACAGCGCCATACCAGGACTCCTCAGGTCAGGTTGTTGTTGTTTTAAGTGCCATGGAGTCAATTCCGACCCATAGCGATCCGGTATAAAGTTTCCAAGGAGCAACTGGTGAGCTTGAACACCGACCTTGCAGTCAGATGCATTAACCCACAGCGCCACACCAGGACTCCTCAGATCAGGTAGGGGGCCCCATAAGCCATGAAAGGAAGTTACACCAGGGAAGCTTCCGAGTACAATGGAATGAGCACTGGACAGGGAGACAGCAGCACCCCAGCTCCACTACTGAACGACCCGCTGTGCAAGGCTCCCCTTCATTTCTAGGATTCATCAAGCGCCAACTGCCTGCTATTCCTAGTCATGAGTTCACCCAGGACCTGGCACACAGTAGGTGCCCAATACATGGTTGTGGAAGGAATGCCTGCATGCATGAGCAAGGGAACTCCAGGCCTGCTTGGAGCGCTGCAGTGAGAGCCCCCCGTGGCTCTTTGGGGCGCGCCTGCCCGGGGCGGGGGCGCTCCGCAGGACTGCCCCGGCACCCGCCCCCC
>NW_006408587.1:4232875-4253950 GCF_000296735.1 Chrysochloris asiatica
CTGGCCGGGGCGGGCGGCTGGGACGCGGCGGCAGCAGGGCGTGGGCGTGCGCTCTGGCCCCGGTAGGGGCGGGCGCGACCGGTGGAGCCCGCTTGTCTCGCGTCCTAGGAGGGCCCTGCGCTACCGCGACCCCGGCTCCTGGCTTCGAAGGGGCGCACAGCCTGTGACCAGCAAGCCAAACCTGGCGTCAGACCTCTGCTCCCAGGGCGAATCAGCCTCTCGGCTTTCAAAGATGGCATTTCCTGGGCCTGGCACAAACTCCAGCGCCAATAAATCCTCCCGGTTCCGCGGGCAATATGGAATGATTTATCAGATACCTGCGGTGAGACAGCTGCAATGGGGGAGTGTGTGTGAGATTTACCAGCTACCACCCCCACTCCACCGGAAATTACCATTTTCAGCCACCTAAACTTACTGAGAAGTTGTGGCTTCCTTAAAAATTCATGGGAAGTTAAGACTGCTTGACACCTGGGGTTTCCGAGGTGGTGGAAAGAGCATGTGACTCAGAAACGGGAGACCTCCGACAAGTTAGGTTCCCTGCTGGCCACCTGGTGACCTTGAGCCAGTTGTTAAACCTTTCTGATCCCCAATTTCCTCCTCTGCAAACAGGCGGTAATAATGCCCACCTCACTGGGTTGTTGGGAGGATTAAGTGGGATAAATTATGTGGAGGTGTTTGGCACAGTGCCCAGCACAAAGCAAGCGAAGCAGTTGGCGTGATGTGAATTTAATTTGTTTAGAGACCCTCGTGGCTTCCATTTCACCAGGAAATTAGAATAACTAAAAGCATCTTCAGGACCTAGTGCTGAAGTGACAGACACCCTGTCTTTGTGCCCAGGAGAAAAGTCAAGGGCTTTGCAAAAACAATTTGGTGGAATTGTAATCAGAGAGCATCTTCTTTAAAAGCAATTTTATGCATTCAGAAACTCCAGAAGTTGGCTGTAAGCTTTACTTACAAAAGAGCTGTTTTACACGATGATCCTTTTTGCAAATGTTTAGTGAATGATATGAGAACATAAAGTCTGATTAGGAAGATATCTGGTCTAAAAAGCTCCCAAACCCAACTTTAAGGGTTTCTCATTCTTGGCACAGTTGACATTTGGGGTCAGTTCCTTATTGTGGGGCACTGTGCTGTGTGTTGTAAGATGTTTAGCAGTATCACTACTCCCTACCCAATAGATTCCAGTAACAATCATCTACCCCACCCCACCCCCACCTTGTGCCAACGAAAAATTCCGCCAGATACTGCCTGAGGGGCAAAATCACCTCTGGTTTAGAAACAATTTTAGATTAATTCCTGCTTTCTGTCATTACCTAGCTGAGTTGTCTGAAATTTTCATTTTGCTTGAGTCTTGGTGTGGTGCTGTAGGATAAGTGATTGACTGGTAACCACAAGGTCAGTGGTTCAAACCCATCAGCCATTCCTTGGAAACCCTACAAAGGAGCACTATGAGTTCGAACCTACTCAATGGCACTTAATAATGACATAGAAGTCTAGGGGTTCTGGTTGTAGGGTAAGTATTGGACTGTTGAATTGTATATAACTTACAGCAACCTTATATAGGATTTCTGAAGAGTGACTGGTGGGTTTGAACCGCTTACTTTTAATTAACAGTCGACTCGATGGCACTTAACAACAACAGTAGATGTCTAAGGTGTCCTGGTGGCACATCGATTAAGTACTTAGCTGATAACTAGAAGGTCAAAAGTTCGAACCTACCAGCAGCTCCATGAGAGAAAGATGTGGCAGTCTACTTCTGTAAAATTTGTTGTAATTCTGTTTAAAAATGTCTTTTTAAAAAGTGCTGTCGACCCATAGTGACTCTGTGTAGGGTATCCAAGGAGCAATTGCTGGGTTTGAACCAGAGGGTCAGTGGGTTCAAGCCCACCAGCCACTCCTTGGGAGAAAGAGAAGGCTTTTTGTTCCCTCAAAGATTTACAGCCTTGGAAACCCTAAGCAGATCATTATGAATTGGAACCTTGACTCTTTGGCACTTAACCTACAACGGCATGCATCCACTTGTATCATCTCATTTAATTGCTACAGCTTCCCCTGAGGCTGGAGTTATTACCATTTTATAATTAAGAGATTGAGACTTGCAACTGATTATACCGTGTGTGGCATAGCTGGGATGTCATCATCCAGGTCTTCTGGTTCCATAGACAGGTCATTTTCTTTCTTCGACATCAAGCTGCCCTAGATTATACAGAGATTTTGTAAATAGATGACTTTCCTGATGGTTGAATCAAGCTATATAAAGTAGATTGGAAGCTGGAAACCTTTCTGAGATTGACTAGTTGAAAATTAACAAGAGTAAAACTATTATCTGGCAGAGTAGGCCATTCTGGTTAAATATTCTGGTTTATAGCAAGCTCCCATAAATCCCATATACAGTTAATGGAATACCAATTTGCAGAGAATTAGAGTAGACTAAAACGTGGCTAATATGCAAACTGTATTGATTCTGAGTTGTCTCTGGTGATTTGCTTGCTGTCTCCTAAAAAGGACTTGTACATGCAAATTGGACATTAGCTGGAGAATGGAAAAGGTCAAGTTGCTGAAGGCATTTGGGAATGGCTGAGGCATTCCGTTCAGCAAGCCATTAATTGAGCTGCTTCTATATGGCTGGTGCAGTACTGAGTAGGAATGTGGAGGAGTCAGTGGACGGTTAGGGTGAATTCTGTATACCTGAGAGAAGGCTGGCTCTCCAAGCTAATCAAACCCAAAACCAAACCCATAGCCACTGAATTGTTTGCAGTTTATAGGTGACACTGAGGCACATTCAGGATTCCTCTAAGTTACTTGTTATTTCAAGACCACCGTGAGCCCAGATTAGTGATTTCACCACTCTTGTCCTGAGACAAGCTGCTTATTTTCTCTGGGTTTTTCCACATTTTAAGGTGCCCTGGTGGCACTGTGGGATAAGTATTGAATTGCTAATTGCAGTTTAAACCCACCAGTTGCTCCTTGGGAGAAAGATGAGACTTTCTGCTCCTGTAAAGATATACAGCTTTGAAAACCCTATACAGGGTCAGTATATATTGGACTCAACTTGATAGCAGTGAGTTTGGTTTGAGTTGTTTCCACATTTTACCAAAGAGAAGGCATTCTGGTAGCTTTTAACATTCCCATTCAGGTTTTAGGGACCAGGTCAGAGAGGTAAGATCAGAGACAAGAGAAGTTTAGGTGTCAGGCTGGTAATTAGTCTAGGGGATGATACCAACTCCTTGACCATGGCCTAGGAAGTCTCACGTCCAGTGTTTAATTGCTATGTTGTCTGCCTTTGCATGTGAGAAAACTGAGCTGCAGCTGGCAGAGAGTGTGGGACCAAACCAACTAATTGTGACCTTCTGAACTTCGGGTCTGAGCACGAACGGTTTCTGGGTTGGGACATAACCTTCCATTTGGGGCTCAGTTTTGGGAATTGGAGGGAAGCAAGAAAACATGATACCCTACCTTCGGCTTAACCCAGGAGATCTCTTGTTAACCATAAATCTAATGCTCACCCTCCTTCCACAAGACAGTGAATTCCTAGAAGACGGGGCCAGTCCCTCATCCTGTATTCCAGGGCTGTTTCAAGAGTCGAAATGCTTAGGATGGGTATTCACATGCCAGTGGCATCAGGGTGGGTGAGGATGGGGCAGCGTGCTGGTATTTGCTTCCCAGGCAGTGGCTCTTAGACCAAGTCAGTGTCCACACTATTCTTGTCTTTAGTCCAGGCAACTTCAGGTTTCTGTCTCATAGGTGTCTCCTTTCTTGGTCCAACAGAGAGACTAAGAGGAGACTTTGGTCTGCCTTGTGGCTGACATCTGATCTGGTCATAGGTTTTAAGGCCCTGAGATCTGGCCTCTACAGAGCTGTTGCTTGTGCATGCCTCAGCCTCTAAGTTAACTTGTTATTCCAAAACCAGCTGTGAGCTCTGATTTTACAGCAAATTCAAATATTTAGAGTCTATACTGAATAGGAGCTCTGGTAGTGTAGTGGTTATGAATTGGGCTGCTAATCTCAAGGTCAGCAGTTCAAAACTACCAGCGGTTCCACGCGAGAAAGATGAGGCTTCTACTCCGGTAAAGATTTATAGCCTCAGAAACCCTATACAGGGTTGCTATGAGTCAGAACTAACTCTGTAGCACACAGCCACCACCGCCATCACCACCACCACTACATATCTGGTGTGGCACTGTGGGATAAAGCACTGGACTGCAAGGTCAGTTTGAACCTCAAGGTCGGTGGTTCAAACCACTCACCAGCCGCTTCTTGGAAACCCTCTACAGGGTCCCTATGAGTCCGGACTGACTTGTCAGCACTTAACAACAACAAACATGCTACAGCTAGACCCTGGAGCTATAGACTTGAAAGTGGAACCCCTGAGTTGGAAGGAATTACCGAGTTGAAGAGGTGTGTGAGTGTGTGAGAGGGAGGTGTCTACTGCATACAAAGGATGAATCCAGATTCAACAGAGACCAGGAGAGGCCGCCATGCTGTTCCTGCTGGTAGGGGCATCAAGGAAGGCCTTTCTGAGTAGTTAGCATTTGAAGTAAGCCTTAAAGATGGGAAAAGATGACATTCAGGGCAGGAGCAAATGTGTGGGAGCCAGAAGGGAATCTTCTCTAAGCCCTGCCTCCAGATCCCTCTCCTATAGGGTACGCCACCATTTAAGGGGCAAGCTTCATGCAACCCAGGGGTTAAGCACCCATTCTCCTTATTTCCCCCTGGATAGGAGTATTGCCTCTGGGCTGTCTTTGAAGCTTGAGCATCTCCTGCTAGACATGCCTTTGGTTTTGTATATTCAATACTAATGTGGCACTTACTGGTTGCTGGGCACTGTTCTGAGTGCTTTCCAAATATTAACTCGTTCATTTAATCCTCACAGCAATCTATGGCTATCCCTGTGGGTGTTCTAGTCAGGGTATCCTCCCTCTTCTTGGGATGACTTCCCCTGGCTGAGGTTTACAGCAATCTGCCTGTGGAGGAAACAGCCCCCACTGAGAGTTGTTGTGATGGCGTGCTGACCCCCACAGATTTTTCTTCTTGACCCTGTTTCCTTCAGGGGGCCAGTAGAGCTCTGCTGACTACATTTTCTAAGATCTGTAGTCTGGAGAAGAATGATGCACTACTGCTTGTGCAGGAGGAGGCCTGGGAGGTGTTGTTTGGATACTGAGAGAGTGGAATTTTTGAGGCATTTTGATGGTTTATGTGGAAAGTTAGGATTTGAAATTGGGATAGTCCTGGAAAATCCAGATCCTGTGTTTTGCCGTCAGGATACACAAGCTTTTAGTAAGCATTTGGGTGATGTTTAGTTTGGAGTACATTTTGGGTAGTGAGCCTGTTGGGGTTTTAAAAGGGAACAAGTGTGCATTCAATTTCTCACAATCATGCTAATTCCAACAAGCCCCATTTTACAGATGGGGTAAAAATACTGAAATTCAGAGAAATGAAGTGACTACTCAAAGGACGTAGTACTCGTATGTAGGACAGCCAAGGTTTGAACCTGTCTGTTCTTTCAAAAATACGTTTTCCTACTATGTTGCTGAAAAATTGGACAGACCATTTATTTACAAAATATCTGTACAATGAAGATAATAATAGAATCTGTTTTCTCTAAATTGACCATTTAAAATGAGCTAATGACTAAAATCATAGTGTGGCACTGTAGGGTAAGCACTGGACTGCTAACCACAAAGTTGGTGATTCAAACCTACCAGCAGCTCCTCAGAAATTCATACAGGGTCAGTATGAGTCAGAAGTCAGAATCTACTTGACAAGCACTCAGCAACAACATCTTAAAACTCACTAAGGCAAAATTTGGGGCAGAAAAGAGCCCCTTCCCTTTGTGTTCAAGCTGCTGACCCTGCAGACAAACACATGCTCTACGCGCAGTGCTGGGAGTAGCTGTGGGTAAACCATAGTCCATTCCCAGGGCAGGGCACAGGTCCTTTCTCCCAGGGATAAAGGGGTATTCCCAGAGGATGAGAAACACGTGGCCTGACTTTGGGAATGAAGGGTGGAGACGTGACCTCTGCATCATGCCCCCACCCAGGTGAGTCAGCGACACGATGGAGCTTAGGAGATCTTGGTGAGAGAGGCAGGAAGCAGCTCCATCAACTGCCCCTTACCCACTAACCCCCAGTGGCCTGGAGGGGGGATGATGGCTGCTTGAGCTGGGGTCTTACCTACTATTCCTCCCCAGGTCAGGTTATCAAAGCCATACTTGGTTGTAGAAAATTTAAGTGTCAGGGAACAGAATGTCATTCATGATCCGTTTCACTGCATCCTCTGCCACGAGCTGCCCCACCGCAGACTTTAACATGTGCCTACTCACTCCTTCTGGGCTGTTCTATGCTGGTTCAGCCAAGGGCATCTTTCAGAGCACTTCTTATCACTGTTTGCTGTTGTTGTAAGTACCTTCTAGTTGGTTCAGACTCATAGCAACCTGTATAGGGTTTCCCAAGAGTGGCTGGTGGGTTTGAACTGCCACCTTGCAGTTCAAATTAACCTTGTGGTCTAGTTGCTTATCCTATAGACCTATGGGATAGAGACAAAATGAATCTCCTTGGCATCTCACGTAGGCCCCATGTGCTGTTCACTGTGCACCTTTCTGCCTTGGGGGTCTGATAGCCAGGATCTGCTTCCCTTCCTCCCCAAGTTTCCCTCCACTCATCCTTGGAGTGGAGCAACATTACCACAGATGCCTTTCCTTCTTGATTTGGGTAAACCATTTGCCATATATGCTCCTGACACTGCCATCAATTACTTAATTATTTGTATTATTAATACTTGTCTCCCCCGCTAGACTCTTAAGCTCTGAAATAGCAACATTTGTCTTTTTAAATTCTCCCTTTTGCACTTTATTTTTTTCTTCTAACTTTGAATTTTGACCTAGTTTCTGACTTATATAAAAGTTGCAAGAATAGAACAAAGACCTTCCATATACCCTTCACTCAGATTCCCCAGGTGTTACCTGCCACATCACCACATTTATTTTTCTCTTTCTCATTCATGTATGTGTATATGTTGTTGTTAAGTGCTGTTGAGTCGATTCTGACCCATAGCGACCCTGTATAGGGTTTTCAAGTAGCAACTGGTGAGCTTGAACCACCCACCTTGCAGTTCAAATGACTTTGCAATCTTAACGCATTAGTCCACAGCATCACACCAGGACTCCATGTATGTCTCTCTCTCTCTCTCTCCCATGTCTCTCTCTCTCTATATATATATATATAGAGAGAGAGAGAGAGAGAGAGAGAGAGAGAGAGAGAGAGAGAGAGAGACATGAGAGAGAGAGAGAGAGAGAGACATGGGAGAGAGAGAGAGACATGGGAGAGAGAGAGAGACATATGCATATACACCCCCACTCCTCATTTGGGAGCTCAGTGGCTCCATATAATAAGCATTGGACTGAGAGCCATAGAGTCCACAGTTCGAGTCCACTAGCCACTCTGCAGGAGAACAATGAGGGTTTCTGCTCCCTTGTAGGTCTTAAAACCTCAGAAACCCTCTACACGGTTGTTATGAGCTGAAACCAATTTGAAGGTACTTAACAGCGACATATTCCTGACTTACCAACATGGTTAGATTTCAAATACCACGTCATTATGTGAAAATCAGCATTATGCAACAATGGAAGCTTTTTTCTTTCTTTCTTTGTTTTTTTTGTTTTTTTTTTTTCAGACTGTCCATTTGTTTATTTGTTGTTGTTAAGTTCTGTTGAGTCGCTTCTGACTCATAGTGACCCTGTATAGGGTTTCTGAGGAGCAGCTGATGACTCTGAACTGCTGACCTTGTGGTCAAGCCAACCTTGCAATCTAGTGCTTATTCTATATAACGACACCAGGACTCTTTAGTTAGAAATATTATCATAGAAATCAGTTAAGATTTACTGGTAGAAGATCAAACCAAAACCAAACCAAACCATTACAGTGACGCTAAGGGACAGAACAGAACGGCTCCATAGGATTTCTGAGACTGTAAATCTTTACAAGAGCAGACGGTTCCTTGGTCTCACGGAGTGGCTGGTGGGTTTGAACCACTGACCTTGTGGTTAGCAGGCCAGTGCTTAACCCACCAGTGCCACCAGTGTTCTTTGTTACAAGATCAGTTATGGATTTTTCCTCTGTGGAGAAGGAGGTATGGAGAAGATCAAGCTGGATACAATCAGGCTTTGTACCTGGAGGTCCCGGGCTTAATTAACCACCTTACCTTCCTCCTGTCTGGGTCAGAGCTGCTCCAGGCTTCCACTGCCACCCCTGTGAGCCCTGTGTTCATGATTGAGAGCATGCTCTGCCTGCTGGCCTCTGAGCTTCCTCTGAGGCCACTGGGCTTCAAACCCACACCAGCTCTCTAGTTCTACCAAACACCCTCTCCGATGCCTCTTTCTTGCCTTCATTCCCACTCCACTGCAATGTTGAGTTGAAGGGCCTCCAGCCACATAGAAGGTAGGAACCCAGAACCACTGGCTCAGTGCTGCTTCCACTTCCTGGGCAGCAGGACTCCCAGCCCTGACTGGCAGACGGCTGCAGGGCAGTGTGGTCCAGCTTCCTGGAAGCTGCCCAGAGACCCTTCTCCAGGGACGGGATGCCCTACAGCAGTTGCCGCCCTACCTGCCGCCTTGTTAATGCACAAAGTAGTTAACTATGGTCGTAAATGTGAACTATCAGATCATGACACAGCCAGTCAAGTGAGGAATAGGTGTGTTTGTGTATATAATTTTTATGAGCCATTGGAGAATCAGGTGTAGACTCTTCTTTTTTCCTATACACTTGTGTATTTCCTAAAAGAAAATTGTCTTACATAACTACAGTACAGTTTTTGAAGTCAAGAAATAGCTATACAAGATTATTATCTATATACCTTTTTTGAATTTTGCCAATTTTCCTACTTTGTAGCAAAGAGAATCTCAGATCATGCCTTGCATATTGTTGTAATGTGTCTTTGATGGGTGGTGGTGGTGGTTATGTGCTTTGTTAGTTCCAACTCATACTGACCCTGTATAGGCTGTAAATCTTTACTGGAACAGAAAGCCTCATCTTTCTCCTGAGGAATGTCTGGTAGTCTCGAACTGCTGACCTTGAGGTTAACAGCCCAATTCGTAACCACTACACTAAAACGAACAGTTCCTTAGCCTTTCTTTGTTTTTCATGACTTTGATATTTTTCAAGAAATCCCCTCAATTTGGGTTTATCTGTTTTAACTTACTGCTGTGTCCTTAGTGTAAGCACAGGGCCTAAAGCATTAAGTGCATTCAGTAGTGGTTGAATGAAGAGAAGATGAAATGGAAGCAGATCACGGGGTGGGGGGAATCAGCAGATTTTCTCCTTTGTCCTACTCCTTCCCTTACTGTGAGAGTCTGTTATTTAGTTGTACCTATAAGGAGCTCTGGTGGCATAGTGGTTACAACCAGGGCCCTCAAAGGGAGTCCTGGTGTGGTGCTGTAGGATAAGCACTAAATGTGATCAACAGCCCTCAGCCAGGACTGCCCTGGGCAGATCAGCTCAGTGTGGTCAGCTTTCTGAGGTTGTGGATCAACAATGCCCAGATGGGCTAGCCTGGAAAAGCCTCTAACACTCAGAATCCTCTCCCTGGGTACAGACAGATGATCTTGGCATCACTTGCAGGTTCTGGGGTTCATGCTCCATGCCCTATGCTCCTCTATGGGTACAGCTTGCCCAATGAAGCCGTCCCTGGTATTCCTCCTGCCAATCACCTTATCTTCAGTCCTCAGCTCTCCACCCTCCTTCCTGCCACGGAGCCTGTGAGAGCCTGCCACCTCACAAACATCCTAGTCTGGATATAGGAGGAGCAGGGCAGGGACAGGGCTTATGGTACATGCACAAGGGAGAGAAACAAGTTAGCCATGAGTTCCGCTGACCAGGTGGAACTGAAGAGCCAGGGTTTGTAAGTGAGGTGGGGCAGCAGGCTGGAGTCTCCTAGACCTTACCTTCCTTTTCCTCCTTGTGTTCACATTCACTCCTGTCCTGTTTGCACTAACATACACTTACCTCTTTCACCTCTGGTTTTGAGATCATGACCAAGTCACCAGCCTTTGGCAGAAGCAAGGAGGCAGGTGGTATTGGGGACCCAGGCACATGAGGACAAACATTGGATGGTCAGTAGGTGCATACAGGGACTTGGATGCAGAGAAACCTGGCAGGAAACCAGAGTCTGAGGATCCTGCTAGCAAGGTCAATATAGGGCCATTCCTCAGAAAGCCTAGACTTGCCATATCAAGTGTCAGATGCTCCTGTCCAAGGGGAAGGTACAGGGGTCCATATAGTCTGTTTTTTAAACTCCTTTTCTACCTAGAAGAAAAACCCAACAATATAACACAAACCGTGCCTTGCCTTCTGGGATTCCATTATGGGATGGAAATGTGGATGTGTGGAGATCTTTCTGTAGAGCATCACCATCATGGAGACCGGGGTGAGGAACATTCAGCCCACAGACTGTATAACACCTTGCCAAGGCAACCACAGTTCCAGCTATCACATTAAGGGTGCGTTAATGGTTTGACCAAACATAGCAGGCTAATTTTTAATTTGATAATATTGTATGGCCTGTGAATGATGTTGTAAATTTTGGCAGGAAAAAAATTCCCCACCCCTGATGTAGACTACAAGAATATGTTTTTATTTCTCTAGGCACTAGTGATTTTGATGGGGGCAAAAAAAAAACCAGTGAGAGTGTTCTAGTTCTTAGAATGCAGGTTAGTGGCACTTGTGAACATGCAAAAGGTTTTCTAGTTAACTATATTATTGCTAGGAGTCCTGGTGTGATGCTGTAGAATAATACTAGACTACAAATCCCAAGGGTGACAGTTCAATCCCACTAGCTGCTCGTCGGAAACACTATACAGAGTCACTGTGCGTTGGAACCAGCTCAATGGCACTTAACAACACGACATACTGTTGTGTTATTGTTAGGTGCAACTCCAATTCAGAGACCCTCTGCACAACAGAACGAAGCTCTGCCCTGTCCTGCACCATCCTTGCAATTGTTATGTTTGAGCCCATAGCTGCAGGCACTGTGTCAGTCCAGCTCCTTGAGGGTCATCTTCTTCTCTTTCACTGACTCTCTGCTTTACCAAGCACGATACCCTTTTCCAGGGACTGGTTCCTCCTGATAACATATCCAAAGTACTTAAGATGACGTCTTCGAAGGGACGGTCTGGCTGTAGTTCTTCCAAAACAGATTATTTTCATTCTCTGACAGTCCATGGTACTTTCAGTAATTCTTCACTAATACCAAAGTTCAAATGCATCAATTCCTCTCCAGTCTTCATTGTTCATTGCCTAACTTTCATATATGCATATGAGGCAATTGAAAATACAGGGTCTTCTTGGGTCCTCAAAATTACATCTTTGCACTTAAACACTTTAAAGAGATAGATTTTTTGCAGCAGATTTGCCCAGTGCAATATGTCGCTTAATATTTTCTATTTTATTCAAAGGTGCCGTCCTTTCTTCTCTGTTCTCAGTATCCTGCTAGTCTTCCTGCGTGAACTTAGGTCATCCATTGTAGCAGCTCACAGGTCTGTGTCTCCAGGCTGGTCAACTTTTCGCAGTTCCAGACCTATGTAATGTGTCTGAACATTTCTCCATGAATGTCCCTAGACTGCTATCTCTACATGTCCAAAACAGCTCATCACCTTCTGAACAAATGCTCTCTCTTGAAAGTGACACATTCTCAAAACATAGAGATTGCAGGGTTGCCCTCCGTTCTGCTTCCACGTGTGCACTTAGCAAATGCTGTGAAGCCTAGTCCTCTTCCATCTACACTGAAACTGGTGTGTTCACATGACCCCAAGCCCACACACCATGTGCTTTAAACCAGGGTGTCCCAAGCTTTCACATGCACAAGATCACCTGGGAACCTTGTTAACAGCGCAGCTTCAGATTCAGTAGGTCTCCTGTGGGGCCCTATAGTCTGTACAGTGCGTTGCAGGACCCTAGAATCAATCAATGTGCCTCACAGATGAAGTTCTCAAGCTTCAACCTATGAGTAAGTAGTTCAGGAATTCAGGAATTTAACGTTTTTGTGTTGCCATTTCAATATTTTCTATTTTATTCAAAGTTAATCTTAATTTTTTTCCTTGATAAAGGCAAATTCATTGTCAATGACTAAGAGAGGCTTCAGTTTCTTAAGCATTGCAGAATTAGATCTAGGTGCACAATAGATTCCAGGAGGGCAGGGAGCACATCATGAGGATGTTTTACCTTAAAAGATGTACGTACTCAGAGTCAAAGGACCCCTGGTACTGGATTATGATCTGGGTTGCTAACCATCACTTTCGGAAGAAAGATGATACTTTCTGCTCCTATAAAGTTTTACAGCCTTAGAAACCCTATACAGGGTCGCTAGGAGTCAGAATGGACTCAGTGGCACACAATCACCACCAACCACTCAGGACTGCCTCTTGTGAGCTTTTCAAAGACAGGCTGTCTCATAATTAGTTCTCTGTCCCCATGGTCCAATATGTGCTGGGCCTCCTAGAATGTTGGCTGAGGGGGAAATGCCATCTTGCCTCTGGAACCCTGAGCTTTTGAGAGTGAAGACTGAGTTTTGAGATTGAAGACTGAGTCTGAAAGGAGAAGCCCGCTTCACAGCCTTCTAGAGATCATTGGAGAGAAGGGGATAGGCTCGCTCACAGCTGGGCCCAGGTGAGGGCACACCAGACCCATTTTATCACTCCAACAGGGCTTTACTGTTGAGCTAGTTGGAAGAAAGCCACTAGTGGAGGTTTCCCTGGGATCTGGGCCTTGTTCTAGCAGACAGGGGAAGAGTCGCGAAGGATTGAGGACTGAGGAGGAAGGACGAGCAGGACCAGAAAAGGAGTCAGGATCACCTGGAAGTGTCCGACTGCACTAGTGGCTTTGGGAGGGTTGGAGAAGCAAGTGGGAGAGGGTGATGGAATGGCCAGTTATCAAGGAAGGATGTTGCCATTTTTCATCAGCCTGCTCCAAATTGTCATTACTGTCTCCTCATAAGGTCTAACCTCTTTATCATGAAATGTTTTTACAATCTGGCCTTTGCCTTTCTCTCCTACTTGTTCTCTGTTACTTTTTCCTCTTATGGGTTCCAACTAAATGGCTGTTCCTCATATAAAATGCAAATATGCATCCTCATCTCCAAGCCTTCTCCCAGACCTTTCATTTCAAGGGCTGCCCAGGCTAATGGTGCTTGACTGGGCTCTACTCCCTGGTCCACCACTCACTAACTCTGTGACCCTAGCTATGCCACCCAACCTTGATTTCCTCATCCCCATAATGGGAGTGACAGATGCTATCTCCACCTCACAAGGTTGTCATGAAGACTCCATAATGACCCAAGTAAAGCATTGGTCCTTGTGGCACATCATTGCTCTGAAAGGGCTGGTTGCCAGTCACTGCCTGCTGAATCTCCTCAGCACCTTGCTAGAAGGACCTCGGGGTAGCATATGTTCATAGAGTTTGCCCAGTTCTCAAGAGAGAATTAGTGATTTGCGTGTGCTAACCTGGGCAGGTGGTGGGGTAGATGTGAACGTCAGTGGTGTTGAGGAGGTGGGCACTCTGGAGATTTAATTCATTGAAGAGGATGTTGAAAACACCAGAAGATGCCATCCGGTGAGGAGGAGATGCCGAAGACCTGGGGAAAGCTGGAGTTGGGGTGGAAATAGTTGCTCACATTTTTGTGTGCATGGGAGATGATTCCGACTCAGTAGTTCTAGGGGAACCCTGAGGTTCTGCCTTTTAAACAAACCTCCAGGTGATGCTGTTGCCTCTGCTCTAGCACCCTACTTTGAGTGGCATCAGTCCAGAACATGATTTACGGTGGGAAGGCTTACGGAAAGAAGGTGGTTTTAGTTTGTTTCTTGAAAAAAGAAAAACCAGCTGTAAAGTAGCTTTCTACTAAGCTCCTTGTGGATCCCCCAGCGTGACAGGTGTAGCCAGGTGTCTTGAGTATGGCCGTTCGGTTAGAATTTGATTGTGGGTAATGGTGGAGGGGGCAGTGAGAGCTCCTGAAGGCTTTTGGATAAGTGTTGGGTGATTTGATTGGGTCTAGCTGTACATTGAGGTCCTCTCAGAAGGCGTTTTCCGGCGGCCCAGAGGCTGAGCTAGACAATGCCCCAGCAGCCAGTGATACATACCTCTATGTTTGCATCATTGATCACGAGCAGCAGTGGTTCTGTAGCTCTCTTCCTGGCCTGAGGCAGCCTTGTACTTTGTAGCTCCTAAACCTGTCAGGCTCTGGGCCACATGGTGGCGGTGGTGGTGCTTGTTAGTGTCCACGAGTCGGTTCTAACTCACAGCAATCCCATATAGGGTTTCTGAGGAGCAACTGGGTGAGTTTGAACTGCCAGCCTTGTGGTTCAGACGACCTTGTGGTCCAGTGCTTTATCTTACAGCGTCACACCAGGACTGACTCACTAAATGCCAAAGGCACATTAGAGAAGGAAGACTGCATAAAACCCTGGGGCTGAAAGATAGGAGAACCAGGTGCTGAACCAGGGAGCTTGAGGAAGCAGGAGGGAGGGGCAGCCTGTTTAAGGGGTCAGCCTCCTGGTGTGACACTGTTGGATAACGCGCTGGACCCAAAGGTCAGTTTAAACCGCAGCGTCAGCGGTTCAAATTCATCAGCTGCTTCTCGGAAACCCTATACAGGGTCGTTCTGAGTCAGAACCGACAACAACCGGAGCCATCCTTTGTGGTAGGTCCATTCGCTTACTGGATCCTTAGGACTAACTTCATTTTTCTGTGGAGGAAACAGGAGTCTCAAAGAGGTCCAATAACTTGCTGAAAGCCGCAAAGCTGGGAAGCAGAAGGGGTAGGCCTGGACTCAGGTGTGTGTGTCAGGGGAGTGTCGGGGTGGGACAGCCCTGCCTTGGTGTGGGGTTTCTGAAGGAGGAGTGGTTGGTTGCAGGTATGGGTTATAGGATTGTGAGGGAGTGGTGGTGAGGTGCTGGGGGGTAAGCCTGGGGACGAGGAAGCACAAAGGGGAGAGAGAGGACGGGGAGTGGAGTTTAAGTAGTTAATTACCCTGGGCACCAATTAAGCATCAGGTGGTAGCATTATTTTAAGTTCTATCAATTTTTTATTTTGTTTTTAAATAATAGCTGCTCAATAAGGACAATTTAGAAAACTCAAAAGAAGGTGAAGGAATACAAGCACTAACAATTATGTTTCATTGCATTTTGAATTCTTACATGTTTATTTTAAATAGCTGTGGTCATACTGTAGGTACGATGTTATAACCAGGTTGTTGGGTGTTTTCACATAATATTATAACCGAATCCTTTTTTATGTCTTTATGATGTCTCTGGCCATCTTGTGAGTATTTTGTGGCTTATTTCAGTAGCCTCTAAAGTTGGAAATTGGCCTTTTTGATAATTTTCAAGGTTATCTCACTGGGAAGAAACTCTTTGCAAATAAAGCTTTTCATGTCTGAGTATGAGAATGCGATCCTGACAGTAGGTTCCTAGAAGTGGCATTACTCAGACTGTCTCCCAGCAACATTTGAATAATAAGCTGTGTTGCAAGTGCTGACACAAGCCTCATGTACATTAGTTTATTCATTCATTCCTCCTTCTGTGCATTTCACAAGCATTTATTAAGTGTCTGTGGGGAGACTCCATTTCCTATGACCAGGTCAGCAGAGTAACAGCTACCAGCATTTAAGCTTGATCGATACCTGTGAGAGTGTTTGATTACACATGATGGGCCCTTACTGCCTACCCTTGTCACAGGCTCAGGAGCCCCGGACAGCCAGTTGGCCCAGAACTGAACTTTGGTTGGTTGGTTGGTTATGTGCTGGGGAGTCGGTTTTGACTCATCATGACGTTTCCGAGGCTGTAAATCTTTACAGGAGCAGAAAGCCTCATCTTTCTGCCATGGAACAGCTGGTGGTTTCGAACTTCTGACCTTGAGGTTTGCAGCCTGATTCGTAACCACTATGCTACCAGAACTGAACTTGCGGTTCCCTAAATCTGCCTTTAAGTTGAATTTGCATGTAAGCTGGAACAGTTAGATATAAGTTCACAGCTAACATTTTGTCCAATGCTTTTCTTAGTATGTAATGTACCTTTCTATGCTTAGAAAACAGTAAAGAAACACTTCAGATACTCTAAAAATAATCTTTAATGTAACAGTATGGTAATAATAATGTTTTGATGCACATCCCAAAGTAACATCTGCTTGTTCTTATGAACCATTTTATGTACCTCAGTGTTTTCATATGATTGGCTATACAGGGGTTGGGACCGCAGACATTTGAAGTGCTCTTCAGAAAATTCATGTGAACTAGAATTACGAGATGATTAGATTTTCCCACAGACTTTTTTAAGCCCCCTCATATGTGGCCAGACGTTACCTGAATGGACATTATACAGAACACATAACTGCTTATGGCACCTACTGGGGGCCAGGCGTTGAGCTGGCTGGCAAGGTCATAGTGGTGATTCTTGAAAGGCCAGGCCCTGCCTTCATTAGATTAGCTTTGCCAGAGTATCGTGGTGGACTTGGATTCCTCTCTTCCCCCTAGACACACTCTGGGTAACCTCAGGCCTGCTCTTTGTCATCGGTCAGCTGGAGTCCCTTTTGATGTGAGGGTTTGTGAGGTGACAGGTATAGAATGTGGAGTCATGGGAGGTGCTCTGCAGGTGACTTTCTCTGCCCTTCTGTTCTATGCTTTCAATGAAAGAGCTGGTTCTTCCTGGTAGAAAAGACAGAAAACAGCACATTTGGTGGTTTTGTCCGAATCATCAATTGCTTGGTCATCTCTTGTGCCGTTTCCCTCTGAAGTGGTGGTCCAGGCCCTTCCTGCCCCTTGTTCCCCCATAGCCATGGTGTTGCTGCCCTAAGACACGGCTCATCTGAACCCCACTGCCCTGAGGTTTGTGCCTGTCCTGGTCACCTACTCCCTCTTCCCTTTCTGGATTTGTTGTAGATTCTTTTGAAATCTGAGCTCTACTAATTAGAAGCCGTCTAAACACCCAGCCATGCTTCCATATACCCACTTGTTGAGTATTGTAAAAACATAAAAAATGAGATCAGTGAGATGGTTGAAATACTTGGGCAGTGTTTTCGTAATGATAATGAAAAAACATTGATTGTATGATTGTCTAGACATTAGCAGGTAAACAGCTGTTTTAAAACATGCTGCACTCCAAACAGAACAACCCTACTTGTTTTGTCCTATGTGAGAACATCAGAGGACGTCTCTCATAGCCCCCCGGTCTGTTGAGCTGCCTGCTTTTATTTACTTAATTAGGGTCTCCACCTTTGGGTGGTCAGTCCTCCTCCTTCCCCTCTCTCCCCCCAACTGTCTGAGCTAGATTCTGCCCAAGCTGTGAAACTGCCCTAGATCCTCCTGGAGTCCATGGCCTCTGCTGCCCCCCCCCCCCCATGTGTGTCAGTCTCTCCCACCATAAGTTCTTTTTAGAGCTGGGGTGCTGCTGACCCTGGAGGGTCTGGTGGAGATCCAGGAAGCCTGGCTGCAGCCAGCTCTCAGGCCTCAGAGTATCCCAGAAGATGGTGCAGACAGAGGGATTCTGGCTGTGTCCGGGGCTGTCTGGCCACTCACTCTGGAGCTCCCTGACAGGAAAGCTCAGTCAGCCACGCAGGAGTAAAGAGGCCCAAGGCCAAACCCAGGGCCAGGCTGCAGGAAATGAGGTGGCCTACCTCCACTCCCCAGTGCTAATAATTAACCCACAGACGGCTGCTGGGCGGCCAGGAAGGTCTTCTAGATACCAGGCCAGCACTCTTCAGCCCCACCTTTTGTAAAAGCTTAGGGAGTTCCTGCCTCTCCTCAATTCTGAAAGAAGGCGCCTTTTCCACATTTTAACCTTTCTGAAAATGGCATGATGCTTACTTAGAATCAAAGGGTACTTTGGGGGTATAGATATATTTTTTTTCTGCTAGTTTTATTCAATCAATTATGCCATGTTAGAATGGAAGGAATCTTACTGAATCATAGCTCAGGTTTCTAACGTTGCAGTTAATTAGGGAAAAAAGGTTTTTTGGACCATGTGGGTAATTTCCTTCTTAAAAGGAAATCTACCAACATGTGAGCTGTGGGGAGTGTTTATGAAGATTATCTCAAAGGGTAAGAACATACCTTTCATCAGTAAATTACAGCGGCAGTAATGATTAAATAGAACCTTTTCTCCCTAGTGATTCAACCGTAATTCGCCTTCTTCCCAGTCATGTGTTGGAATGGACTCAGAGTGAGGTGTGTGAAGCCTCGAACTGAGCATGGGATCATTCCCCAGTGTGACCTGAGTAGGGTTCTATGAGTCTAATCTACCAATCTAACAGTTTGATCCAGTCAGGAATAATGGAGGTGAACGTTTGTACTCAGTCATCGGCTGGGTTAGATGCATTATCTCTGCTCCCAGAATTATTTACAGATGAGGAAATTGAGACTTACCAAGTAATTTGCCAGGGCATCCTAATTCAGGAGTGGCAGAGTAGATTAATCTCTGGATTAATCCTTCAGAACTCAAGTTAGGAGCTGGACACTGAGCCTCCAGGCAGATGTTTCTAGTCCTTGTTACTTGCTGTGTACGCCTTGAAAGCAAGACATGGGTTGTGTTTACATCTGTATTCCTAGTGACAGCAACAAAATGTATTACTTTTATCCAGTTATTACTAAATACTATTATTCTGATTAGCATTTTGGCATGCCTTATAAATCTTTTTAAAGTAACTTCAGTTTTTCTTTCATTAATTTCCTGGCTTCTTCTTACCAAGTCACAAAGCTCTGTGAATCTGAACAGGCTGCATAAAAATACATTATCTTAGTGTCTAGGGGCTCTGGCACACAGTCAGGTTACTGTACCTAATATAACCTGAGATGGCCCCTAGGATTAAAACCTTAGGCATAGGATTTGAAAGCTGGAAGGAGCTTTAGAGGACTTGAAACTAGGAAATGAAGCCAATACAAACAAACAAACAAACAAACAAAAAACAGATCGGAAGAATGACGTAGGCAAGATTATCAATGGAAAATGATAACCAATGATAGAAATAGAGTGATGCGCTCTTCTCTTTTTTAAGTAGTTTTCTGCGCTTCCTTGAAGTAAAATGACGGCTGGGCTTCTGGTGGTGAGGGTTGAATTTCTCTAGCCAAGCTGCCACTGGCTTCATTCTTCTTGGCTGGAAAGGGGGCTGGAGATGGTCTGGTTGTGACATTCCATCTTCTTGGCTGGGATGCACTGTGATTAGCACATCTCCAGGCTTTCAAAGTGACTTTAGCCATTTTACTTTCTGAAAGCTTCTGCGGCTTTGGTTGTAAAGAGGCAGGGGCTGGAGCCTGAGAAAGAAATATCATGGACTGACACCCAAATGGGTGTGTTTGTGCCCCAAGGGCAAATATTAGCACAATATTTTTGTAAAGTTTATGATGCAGCTTGATTCAGGTCCCTGTGGTGGTGGTGGTGGTGGTGGTGGTTATGTGCTATGGAGTCTGTTCCAACTCATAGCGACCCTGCATAGGGTTTCCGAGGTTGTAAATCATTACAGATAGTAGCAGAAAGCCTCATCTTTCTCTCGCGGAACTGCTGGTAGTTTCGAACTCCTAACTATGAGATTAGCAGCCTGCTGTTGTAACCACTACGCTACCAGAGCTCCTTCATGTCCCTGTAGTTGTTGTTTTTATGTCCCATATACACTTATAGTCGGTTCTGACTCAGTAGTGTATAGGATTTCGAGGAGTGACTGGTGGGTTTGAACTGCTGACCTCGTGGTTAGCAATCCAGTGCTTATCCTACTGCACCACACGAGGACTCCTTGTCCCTATAGGATGTAAATTGATTTCATCCTGATTTCCAGCCTGCTTGGAGCCCAATGGAATTATTCAGAGGGAGAAGAGATTGGTAGCTTAATTTTAGGTAGAAACAGATAAATATATATAATTTACTCCATTGTCTATTTTTTGAGCTTTACAGATTTACTTTTTATCTGTTCATACTCTTTTTATCTGTTGCACAGTATGATGGACCATTTTAGTTTACTCTAAAAGTGAGGTATCCATTTGAAATTATTTTCCATGAGAAATCCATAAGAAAATCCAATTTTGAATGATGCTGCTGTAAGTAGGACTTACATTTCCAGAAATTTAGCCTTGGCAATGAAATCATGATAGAATCTCATTCTTGGAATCTCAGAGTTCATCTGCCCCACTGTCTCCAGTGCTGGCTTTCCCTCGGCAATCTTTGCACTGTCCAACTGCTGTGTTTGATTCCCTCCAGTGATGGGGCTCCCACTCTCCCTCAAGGTGTTACTGTTATTCAGGTGTAGTCCCTTTTGTATTTGTGCAGGCTTGACTGCTACATAGCTTTTCCTTCTGTTGAGTGAAATTGTTTCTTTTACCATTCACCCATGGAATCCTTGGTGCCTGAAAAAATCAGCCTCCTGATAGTAATAGCTACCACTGATTGGGTCCTAGGTGCATATTAATTTGCATACATTATCTCCACTGCTTAACGTGATTTTGGAAATTAGGGGAATCCTTCCCCCGCCCCCACCCCACCCCCCGCCCTTTTTATATATGAGGAAACTGGGTCTCAGAGAGAGTAAGCAGTGTCTTTAAAGTCACAAAGCTAGTTTCAACCCACATTTACCTAATTCCAGTGCTGTTAACCTTAAACATCCTGGCATCATTTCCTCCCTTTTATGTGTGAACAGCCTCTTGGATTTTTGTAGAATGTAATGTTATCCTCACTGAGCGTTTTCTTCTCAACGATTTGAGTTATTCCTAACACTCCTGCTAAATCTGTTTCATTGGCATCGTAAAGCATGCGTGCATTGCCCTCTCTAAAGACGGCAGTGGAGTTGCTCAGTGGCAAAGTTCGTCACTTCCATCCCAGTTGATACACTTCAGACACAATGCCACTTGTCTGTCACTGGAAGTTTGCCTTTTGCTGTGATGCTGAACAGATTTCAGCGCAGCTTCCAGACTAAGAGGGACTTAGAAGAAAGACCCAGCAATCTAAAGAAAACCAACCAATGAAAGCCCGAGGATCACAACCATCTAACCCTGGACCAGGCAGCATTTTTCATGGGGTCCCCATGAGTTGGAAAGCCCGAGGATCACAACCATCTA
>NW_006408587.1:4254165-4261310 GCF_000296735.1 Chrysochloris asiatica
TTTTTCATGGAGTCCCCATGAGTTGGAAAGCCCGAGGATCACAACCATCTAACCCTGGACCAGGCAGCATTTTTCATGGGGTCCCCATGAGTTGGGGACACGTTTGATGGCAGCATTTGCATAGTGGTCTAGAGTGCCATTTCTTCACCCAGCCTTGTGACAGGCCCAGCCACGCAGCTCTCCTTGGTTCTTCCAGCACCCTGGGCTTTCATCTCCCCTAGAACTTGAAACTCTGGGCACCTCATACTCTCCCCACCCTCACCCCTCTCCATCTGTGCAGAGAAGGTGCTGAGCAAATGGACAGTGAGTAAGTAAATGGTCTTGAACTCCTTTGCCAAAATAAAAACAAAGGAGGCTGAAAGTAATTATGAGCAAGAACAACAGGTCTGTAAAATTGTAGCCTGAGATGGGCATTTGACTGGTTGCTTTGAGGTTGTTGGGACAGCTTGTCATAGTGCCAGGTCCTGGAAGTCATTTTCCTCAGGGCTGTTTGGGGTTAAGCGCTCCTTGGGTTGGCGTTTGTCCCTCTTTCCTCCCAGGAGGCAGGCTTGCTGGGCTCTACGTTTCTGGATTCACTGAGGTAGCATGAAATGGGGAAAGTCTACCACCCATCACAGTTCCAGGGTGTGTATGGATGAGATCTCATCCCTTCTCATTTCACTGTGGCAGACACTTACCACCACACAAGCCACCAACAGCTTCACATGTGCACTGAGAACAGTCGTGGAAGAGTGGAGGGGACCTGTGAAATCAGGGGATGCAGCACCAGGGCGCGGTAGTGGCTCAGTGGTAGAATCCTCATCTTCCATGCAGGAGATCCAGGCTTGATTCCTGGCCAGTTCTCCTCAGGTGCAGCCACCACCCCTTTCTGTGAGAGGAGGCTTATGTGTTGCTGTGATGCTGAACAGGACTAGGAAAAAAGACCTGGAGACCTACTGCCAAAAATTAGCCAGTGAACATCCTGTGGATCACAGTGGTCCAGTTCTGTTGTCCATGGAGTTGCCGTGAGCTAACATTGACAGCTAACAGCTGCAACATTTTGGCATTTTACCCGGATAACATTTTTTCATAAACATATTTATATGTACATGTTTCTTGTTGCGTATCGTGGAGTCAGTTCCAACCCATAATGACCTTGCATAGGATTTCCAAGAATGACTGGTGGGTTTGAACTGCAGACCTTGAGGTTAGCAGTCCAATGTTTATCATGTAGTGCCACATCAGGGCTCATACATACATATATATTGTTGTTGTTAAGAGCTGTTGAGTCAGTTCTGATTCATAGCGACCCAGTATAGTTTCCAAAGAGAGACTGGTGAATTTGAACCATCGACTTTGTGGTTCAAACCGACCTTGCAGTTCTGTACTTATCCTATAGCACCACACCAGAAGTCCTATATAAATACATAAATATATATAAAAGACTCCTCGGAAACCTTATACAGGGCCGCTATGAGTTGGAACCGACTCAGTGGCACTTAACATCAACATAAATATTGTTACTATTGTTAAGTGCTGTTGAGCCCGTTCTGATTGACAGCAACCCTGTCTGTGTAAGAGTTTCCAAGGAGCAGCTGGTGAGTTTGAACTCCAGGTTTACAGTGCAGTGCTTATCTTATACCACAATATATATATTTGCATATTAAAAATGCAACTTAAAAAAGTCGTTACCTCTGGAGGGAAAAAACTGTGGCAGGAATTGGGCAGGAAGGGCGCTTCTCCCATACTGGCAATGTTCTCTCTCTCAAGAACTGGACAATTGTAATTTGTGCTTTTTTCCCCTCTGTGATATTCAAGAAAAAAATTATCTTGAAGAATAAAACTGATGAAAGAATTTGATGACTTCATTTAAAATACCCATAACTGTAGGCTGAGTTGTCTGACGGCTTTGGCGCAAACTTTGTTTTAAGTTAGCTAGCATCTCAGACCAACCCAGAAAAGTCAGCTCATGGAACATTAGAGGTTTGTTTCTCTTTATAGCAACATTACTACCTCTTTCCCCGAACTGACCATAGCTCCCAGAGCATTCTTTATCTTGCCCTTCAGGGAGCTTAAAACTACTTCTTGTTATCCTCCCAGTATCAAGTATAACTTTTTTTTTATTTTGTTAGTTTTGCAAGTGTCATGGTGTGGAACCTATAAATAAATCCAGACTCCATAATAAGAAAACTATTTGACATTTTGAAGTTATATGGGAACAAAGATGCTAATTACAGGTCTCCCTTTGAACACTACTAATCCTACAAATAACTCCACCCTTGTTTCCCAAGGGGCTTCGGTCCGAGATGCATTCCCTGAACAAATTAGAAGCTTAATGGGACAAATGAATTGACTCCAAGATTGTATTTCTTGGAGTCTTGGTGTGGCGCTGTAGGATAGTGCGCTGGACCACAGCGTCAGTTTGAACTGCAAGGTTGGTGGTTCAATTACACTAGCCAGTCCTCAGAAACCCTATGCAGGGTCACTATGAGTCAGGACAAACACAATATCACTTCACAACAACAACAATGGACAATAATTGCGGGATAATTTGGGTGCCCAGCTACACTGGTGGGGTGGCTTGTATGAGGATAATGTGAAACTCTGAGTGTTATAAATTCATACATGGCAACATTTTTAATAAAAGTATTAAGTATTTTTCTAAATACATACTCAAATTAAACCCGAGATCTTCTAGACCAGTCTTTCATTGTGAGCTGTAATGATTGTATTCATTATCAGGCTTTTAAGTTTTAAAGATGTTATTTTATAACTAATTTTTCAGTATATAGGCGCAGAATAAATTCACTTGTTGACTGTAATGTTGCATTAATAATACGAAAATGCCTCCTTTAATGAATAGAGTTACCCCCTAATTTAGTAAGTAGTCAGTACTAAGTGTGTTTACATAAAATCAGTTAAAAAAAATTAGCATATTTATTTTGCATTGTTGTGAACTGTTGCATTTTTTAAATTATGAAAATACCAAAAAAAAGCAGAAGACAGTGCTGATAAAATTATGGAAATTACAGAGTCACGAGGGAAAAGATTAAATTTCATTTATCAGTTGTATGGTAATTTTGTTATCAGCTGCACATATTTAAAATTAATAAAATGAAATAATGTACATGGAAGTGCTTTCTAAGATGAAAACTAAAATCACTAATTTTTAATTATTTGGGCTGAAGTTCATTTAATAGCATTTGAAGGCCTAATTAATCACACAAAATGCATGCATTCCCTTTTCTTTTGTTGCGGTTTTCCTTAAGACAGAGGTGGCTTTTGAGGAAAGCGTGGTAGTAGAGCAAAGACTCTGTGACGTTTACAACTTGAGCATTATGGTAAGAGTTGGAGTCCGTGAAAGATGTGAGCTCATTTCAGTGAACAAGCTAAGACATCTGGTTGCATGATGTCAGATGATAGAATTCTTTTTTAACTAAATTTTTGTGCAGATTTTTTTTTTCTTTTATTTTGAAGACAATCTTAATCCCAGCGCTGCCATGTAGATTTGGGGGGGAGTTTGACCTATTACTTCATCCAGAATGATTTTAGGAAGTGTTTCTCCTCGAACAGCTGCTAATATGTAAACTGTGACCTGCAGCATAGACAGGAAAACTGGCATGAGGGCACCCTCATGACCTGGTTTAGACACAGACTCCCAAAACCCAAAGGAACTGGGAATCATCTCTCCCCTGTGTGAGGGTGCAGACGACTGGCATTACTGTTGGCTGGGTGTGTGCTTCTTGAAAAAGGCAGTTTCTGTAACACAGTGAAAGCGGGGCATGATGCTGGTGTGGGTGCTGGAAAAGGAGGAAGAGTGCTTGAGAAGATGGTATCGGAATACTGTGGATCTTTAGTATGGGCTGTGAGTTAGATAGTATAGTGTTATAGCTGTGGAATAATAGCCAAAGATAGTCCAACGTGTGTGTTTACAGTGAAAGGAAGCAAGCAATATTGTTGCCCTCTTGTTGGGGTCTGTCAAGTCACTTTAGACGCCTGGTGACCCATGTGTCAGAGTAGAACTACTCATTGGGCTTTCTTCATAGGAACAGTCTGCCACTTATTTCTCCTGTGGAGCCGCTGCATGGGTTTGAACCACCAACCTTTAAACTAGCCGTTGTGTCACTAGGGTCCCCTTTTGTTCATTTATTACTTAGCAGCTAAACAAAATATTTATCCTAAATACATTAGTATTTGATGAGAAACAACTTAATTTGATGAGCCATCTGTCTGGCATGACTGACTGCATGAGCATTTATTTTCCTTGCCAGAGATAACCCTCTGTAAGTAAATCAGTCATCTGTTTGGCTCATAAACAGCAAAGGAGCGAGAAAAAAAACTTTCCCAAGCTCCTTAGGGGAGAAGAGTTAGAGAAATGGGGCTACAGAAACTAGTTTGTGTATACATCGTAAGAAAGAGATTACTGAAATAAGAAGAGAGTACAGCTGTGTACCCTGAAGATAGATGAGGTATTTCCTGATCGTTGCCACTAGGTGGTGGCATTGGCCTAGATCAGTGAGTTTATTATTACCATTGATTCTATAGTGAGCCTATCCAGGGTTAATTTATAAAATCCAGTGCTTTTTGAGTCATTTCTTGCTCAGCGAATCTCCAGGACAGACTAGAACGGCCCCATCGGATTTCTTTACAGAAGCAGATTACCCCATCTTTCTCCCATGGGGTGACTGGTGGATTCGAATCACCAACCTTTAGGTTAGCACCTGAGCACTTAACGATCACACACCAGGAGTCCTTCATTAACAGGGTGTTGGGTATTGTGTGCTGTCAGTTCAAACTCATAGCGACCTTAGATAGCGTTTCTAAGAGTGGTGGTTGCTTTGAACCTCTCATCTTAATGGTTAGCAGGCCAGTGCTTACCCTACAGCACCACATGTTGTCTGTTGTTGGTGGTGCCTGACTCATAGCAACCTTTTATGCACAACAGAACAAAACACTGCCCAGTTGTATGCCGTCTTCACAATTGTTACGTTTGAGCCCATTGTTGCTGCCACTGTGTCACTCATCTTGTTGGGGGTCTTCCACTGTTTCATTGACCCTCCAGTTTACCAAGCCTGATGTCCTTCTCCAGGGACTGGTCCTTCCTAATAACATGTCCGACACAAGAGATACGAAGTCTTGCCATTCTAACTAAAAAGTACCACATTGTTGTTGTTATGTGCCATGGAGTCGGTTCTGACTCATAGCATCCCTTTGCAGGGCTTCCGAGGCTGTAAATCTTTAAGGGAGCAAAAAAATCCTCATCTTTCTCCCGCAGAACAGCTGGTAGTTTCGAACTGCTGACTTTGCAGTTCACAGCCCGATTCGTAACTACTACGCTACCAGAGCTCCTTAAAGTGCCACATAGGTCCTTGCAAATTGTTATTTATTTCTGTCAAGTTGATTTGGATTCATTGTAACGTCGCATGTGAATAGAATTGCTCCATAGGGTTTTTAAGGCTGTGACCTTTCAGAAGCAGATCACTAGACTAGTCTTCCGAGGCACCTCTGTGTGGATTAGAGCCCCCAACCTTCTAGGTAATAGTCTAATGCTTAACCTTAACCATTTCTGTCACCCATGGACTCAGGTGTTCATAAATCAAAACTGCCCTTTTTCTTTTCTTTTAAAACTTTTTAGTGTGAATTGAGTGAATGTTTACAGAACATATCACAAATCATATTTCAGTCCCTTCCTTGTACCTTCAGTTAACAGGATTAGCCTCTGTTCCCCTTAACTCTTGCACTCCTCCCTGTGTTTTCCACTACCTTCATCTTTCCTGTGCCAACTCCATCTTGTATATTGCCTTTCCTGTCACTCTGGTAGTGTAGTGGTTACAAATCAGGCTGCTAACCTCAGGGTCAGCAGTTCTTAACTACCAGCCATTCCGTGGGAGAAAGATGAGGCTTTCTGCTCCCATAAAGATTTACAGCCTTGGAAACCTTGTACAGGGTCGCTATGAGTCGGAACCTACTCCACGGCACATACCACCACCACCACCACCATCAGTCAAGTTAGCATGTGTCTGAACTGCAAGGTCGGCGGTTCAAGCTCACCAGTCGCTCCTTGGAAACCCTATACAGGGTCGCTGTGGGTCAGACCAACTCAACAGCACTTAACAACAACAATACCCTCTACCCAGTGAATAATTGTCCCTTCCTTCCCACCCCTAGTAGCCATCACAGAATGTTTCTTTTAGCAAGAAAACCATTTCTTAACATTTTACAACAGTGGTCTCATACAATATCTGTCTTTTTTTGTGCTTGACTAATTTTACTGAGTATAATGTCCTCCAGGTTCATCCATTTTAAGAGCTATTTCGCAGATGCAGTCTTAATGGTATCCCATTGTGTGCCTGTACCAAAGTTTGTATCCCTTCTTGTACTGTGTCTTATCAGGTTCATTTAGTCCATTTACATTCGGTGTCATTATGGATAGGTGTGAATTGCTTGCTGTCATTTTGCTGTGTGCTTTTGTGTGGGGGGAGGGGGTTGGTGCTCATTCCTTTATTTCACATAAATTTCTGAGCTGAGTTCATTTTGTTTGTGGGTTTTCTTTTTCTTTTTTTCATTGCTGTTGTTTGATTGTTCACTAAATCTTTCTGGTTTTTCTCTTTTTATATTGATATAAAACTGTATTGATTTTCTTTGCAGTTGCCCTGTAATTTATTAATATTCTCCCTGTTTAAAAAAAATCTGTTTTCGTTTGAAATCTACTTGACTTCTTTGCCACTTGAAAGTTCTATATCTAATATATTCCCTCTTTTTGCTTCATAGTTTACTTCTTTATACATTGATATCTCTGGTTTCCAGTTTTCAATCTTGTAGGTTTGTTTTAACTTAAATACTTCTATATCTGGATTGAGTTCTGGGTGGTGTTATCATGTATGGTAATCTCCAATTGTTGTTGGTTCTCAATCCAGAGAACACCCTTTAGGATTTTTTTGTCAAGTTCGTGTGGTTATTATAAATTCTTTTAATTTCTGTTTATCTGAAAATGTCTAAAGTTTGTCATTATATTTGAGGGACAGCTTTGCTGGCAGTATATGATTCTGAGTTGGCGTCCAACTATAATGGGAAGTTTAGTCATGGATATTGGTGATGGTTGCACAGCATGATTCATGTAATTGATGTAACTAAATTATATGCATGAAAAACATTGAATTGACAAA
>NW_006408587.1:4263815-4272346 GCF_000296735.1 Chrysochloris asiatica
TGTATCTGTGTTGGAGAGGGTCTGTACAGCATGTCAGCCTCGTCTGTCAACTTGGTGAAGTATCCCTTCTCACATGTCTTTTTTTAAAACCAAAGCTTGCATTCGTGAATCAGAGGTCTAAGTTCCTTTTGTACGTTTAAAAACAGGTATGTGAGAGAACAATAGAAGATCCTAGATAAAATGTAGAAAAAAAGTTAAATTCCTAAAAAAAGTACACAACTACTGATCAATAAAAAGTTGAACAAAATTGGTAAACCTTTTTTCTGCCAAAATTTATAATGTCATTAGTGGGCCATACAAAATTAACAACTTAAACATTAACCTGCTAGGTCATTTAATTAACCCAACCCTAACGAGGACTGGTATGGCACATCACAACAACAACATATGAAACCCAAAGAGTTAAAAGTTACCTGAAAGCAAATATGACATGGCTGGGAGGGATAGGGAAGCTAGACCAGTAGAAACAGACTGGAAATCTTGAGAGTGCTGACACAGTGTAGAAATGGTAACCAATGACATGGGCCAGTTTGTATAAAAATTGTTAAAAGAGAGCCTCATTTGCTGTGGAAACATTTACCTTGTTGTTAAGTGCCGTCGAGTCAGTTCCAACTCATAGTGACCCTGTATAGGATGTCCGAGGAGCAAGTGTAAGTTTGAACTGCTGAACTGCTGACATTGTAGTTCCAAGTCCAGTGCTGTTCCTATAGTACCACACCAATATTGAATAGGAATGGTGATAAAGGGCATCCTTGTCTGATGCCTGCTTGCAAGGGGAATGCTTTCAGTTTCACTCCACTGAGTGTAAAGTTGGCCATTGGTTTTAAATATACACCTTTAATTTTGTTGAGAAATTTTCCTTCTATTCCTGGTTATTGAGGGTTTTTATCAGGAATATTGAATTTTTCCAAATTCCTTTTCTTTGTCAATTGATGTGATCATATGGTTTTCCTGTGTGTTGTATATATATGCTGGATTACATGGATTGTTTTTCTAATGTTGAACTATCCTTTCATACCTAGTATGTATCTCACTTGGTCATGATGTGTGTGTGATTTTCTTGATGTGTTGTTGAGTTCTGTTTCTTAGGATTTTGTTGAGCGTTCTTACGTCTGTGTTCATGTAGGATATTGATTTATAATTTTCTTTTTCAGTGATGTCTGTGCCTGGTTTTGGTATCAGGATAATGCACGCTTCATAAAATGAATTTGGAAACTTTCCTTTTTTTTCTATACTGTGGAATAGTTTGATAGACTTGGTGTCAGCTGTTCTTTGGAGCTATGGTAAAATTCACCAATGAAGAGTGAAGCTGGTTGGGACTGGAATTTTTTGGTTGCCAGTTTTCTGAATGACTTGATCAGTTTCTTCTTTTGTGAAGAGCCTGTTCAAACTGTCTACTTCCGACCATGTTAGTTTGCTGGTATCAGTGTCAAGTGTTACCCAATCCCAGCGACAAGGCAGTGTTTTGTTCTGTTGTGCGTAGGGTCACTATAAGTTGGAAGTGACTGGACGGCATCAGTTCTTCTTCAGTCTTCCTTATTTATTGGGCCAACTTTCACGTACATATGACGTGATTGAAGTTATCATGGCCTGGGTCAGGTGCACCTTGGTTCTCACAGTGACATCCTTGCTCTTTAACACTTTAAACACGTAGATTTTTGTTTTGTTTTGTTTGCAGCCAATTTGCCCAGTGCAGTACATCATTTGATTTTTTGACTGCTGCTTCCTTGAATGTTGATTGTGGATACAATTAAAATGAAATCCTTGACACCTGCAATCTTATCTTTGTTTATCGTGACGTTGTTTGTTGGTCCAGTTGTGAGCCGTAATTTATACAGAAGGCTGCAGTTATTGATCTTCATCTGGAAATGTTTGAAGTCCCCTTGGCTTTCAGCCAGCAGGAGTGTGTCACCTGCATAGTGTAGGTTGTTAATGAGCCGTGTTCTTCTTCTTACAGTCCACCTTCTCTGATTATTTGTTTAGCATACAGATTGAGTAAGTATGGTCACAGGAGACAACCCTGGCCCACACCTTTCATGAATTTAAATAATATGGTGTCCCCTTGTTATGTTTGAATAACTGCCTTCAAGTCTATGTACAGGTTCCGTATGAGCACAATCAAGTGTTAGGTTAGGTTTTTTCAAATGTCTTGGAGTACAGTTCTTCATAATATTCTGTACTATCCTTTTTATTTCTGTTGGCTCTATTGTGACATTACCCATTTCGTTCCTTGTTCATGTTACTTGAGTCTTCTCCTCCTTTTTTTAGAATTGACAGTGGTTTATCAATTTTATTAATCCTTTTAAAGAACCAGCTTCTAATCTTGTTGGTTCCATTTTTCTGTCATTTATTTCTGCTCTGATCTTGGTTTTCTTCTGAATGGAGACTTAGCTTGCTGCTCTTTTTCTGATTGTTGGAGATGTTGGGTTAAGGCATTGCTTTTGGTTCTTCATTTATTAGATACTACAAAGCATCATCTCAGATTAGATCACAATGCTACAAAACTAGAATTCAAGAATAGGAAAATCAAGGAAAAGATCAAATACTTGGAAATGTAGTATTTTGCTTAGAAATTATGTGGTTATAGAATTAAAAAAAATTCATTGATTTAAATGAGAAGGAAAATATATCAAAACATTTGGGATGCAGCAAAAATAGTATTCAGAGGGCAATTTATTGTAATAATCATATACTAATTTTTAAAATATCAAAATGGAATTGAGTTGCTTTGTAACTTGTGTATGCTTCTCTCCTTTCTGTATGTGGTTCACTGGCTTTTGAAAAAACAGTTCCCAGATGAGCATCTAAGAATTAAAGCAGCAGCCTTGCCCCTTTTCACTCTTAGGCTGTAAGAGAGTCCAGGAACCCAAGTGCAAGTCATATCACTCAATGTGACCACAAGGTTCCCACTGCCTACATGCCCAAGCCTTGGTACGTTGTAGCCACCTGCTCCTGGTTCTGTGGAGTTTATAGAGCAGATCAAGAGTCTATCACTTGTCTATAATAACAATTACCTTTTCAACTTTAGCAAGGTGTCTCTATTAAAGTGAATACAACTTTTAAAAGAAATGGAAGATTTATGTTTATGTGTACAATATTAGAATCAGAATTGCCCTATAAAATCCAGGCTCCACACATAGCACCTTGAGAGTATTAGAAGCTTAGCAATTATAATAAAGTGCCTTTTATTAAGAACCTACTATGAGTCCATGTCATGCCAGGCAATTTATACATGCTAACTGAACCCTCACAGTATTTCTTGGGTCCCTACTCTATGCAAAACCAGATGTTGCCTCCTTCCATCATATTTATTGTAAATGTGATCCTAGATAACAATAATCTGTTGTCATGTTCAACCATTTAAAGAGATAGCATGTGATCAAGAACCAGTGATACTGAATTGAAGAAGTCCAAACTGCATGAAAGGCATTGGCTCTAGGAATTGACGGAATACCAACTGAAATGTTTCAACAAATTGATGCAGTGGTGGAAGTACTCACTGGTCTATGCCAAGAAATTTGGAAGAAGACAGCTACCTGGTGAACTGACTGCAAGAGATCCATTTTTGTGCCCATTCCAAAGAAAGGTGACCCAACAGAACATAGAAATTATCAAACAACATCATTAATATCACACACAATTAAAATTTTGCTGAAGATAATTAAAAAACGGTTGCAGCAGGGAGCTGCCAGACATTCAAACCAGATTCAGAAGAGGAACAAGGAATAGCATTACTGATGTCAGATCTTAGCCGCAAGCAGAGAATACTATAAAGATGTTTATTTTTGTGTTTTAATGACTATGCAAAGGCACTGGGCTGTGTGGATGAGGACAAATTATGGATAACATTGTGAAGAATGGTAATTCCAGAACACTTCATTGTGCTAATGTGTACAGTATTTATACATGCTGTACATGGAACCTGTACATAGACCAAGAAGCAGTTGTTTAAATGGAACAAGGGGATACCGCCTAATTTCAAATCAGGAAAGGTGTGTGCCAGGATTGTATCCTTTCACCATATATCTATATGCTGAGCATATAATGTGAGAAGCTGGACTATATGAAGGAGAATGTGGAATCAGGAGTAGTGGAAAGCTCATTAACAATCTGTGATGATATGCAGATGACTCAACCTTACGTGCTCAAAAACATAAAGATGTGGTTGTCAGCTCCTGTAAAGATTTACAGCCTCACAGAATCCTTAAGGAGTAGTTCTACTTTGTCCTATAGGGTCACTAAGACAGACCTGGTAATAGGTGGAACCTCTGTTACTGCACAAAGCAGATTCTAAAAACAAAAAACAAAACAAAACAAAAAACCACCAAATAACATTAAGTTATGCAAAGAGCCAGTTTAGCTTGCATATTGTAAAATGCATCTGCTCCAGTGGTTACAAAGGCCAGTGTGTTCCCAGGTGGGTTGTGCCTTTGTTTAGAATTAAGAGGCTAATAAAGGAAGCCATAGAAACCCTGAGTTCCCCCAATTGCTGCACTACAGGAAACCGGGCAGTTAGTCAGCACCTATTGTCCTGACTGGGTTGTTTAAGATAAAATTTCAAGACAATTTGAAAACACCACATGGCTCAAGTATGTGGTTTTTCAACATCAGACTCACTCTCTCAGGTTTGCGTGTAGGAACAATAGAAGGAAAAGCATTTCTTCAACTTTCACTAAATAACTTTTTATTGTATTATCATTAGATTCCAAGCCTGTGATGTAACAGTCAGAGATTGTTGAAAAGGGTAAAGTGTGTCCCCTCTGGGTTGCTGGTTTTACTTTATCTTGCCAGCTGACTATGCTGGGATCATCATTACAGTGGTGAAGTCATTACCATGGAGTTCTGGTGTGGTGCTGTGGGATAAAGCACTGGACCACTAGGTCATTTTGAATTGCAGGGTCAGTGGTTCAAACTCACCACCCACTGCTTGGAAACTCTTTACAGGGTCTCTGTGAGTTGGAACCAACTGGACAACACACCTAACAACTACGCACACAGGTGCTAGCTACTTAGAGTTGCTCAGGTGAGGAGCAGTTTGAAAATTAGTGCCTGCAATTGAAGTGTCAGTCCATGTAAGTTTCACCCTGAGTCTCCTATTTGAAATCACTGCTTGTTTTTGTCCTCAGGGATCATCGTGTATTGGGTAGTGTCTGAAACTTTTGTTTACCTTAAAGTTTCAGCAGCTTTAGGGAATGATTTGGATTCCACAGAGCATAGGTTGTTATTGATTGATGGTTTTATTTATCGACTGAAATTTAGCACTTGAGAATTGTATTTGCAAATGACTACAGAATCAATATTTTGTTGAGCAAAAAAAGCCAGGCACAAGAACTCCTGTATGAATTCATTTATGTGAGATGGAATGAGCCGGAACACAAACACCCAAGTGTAAGACTTTATTGGAGGTTGGAAGGAAAGCGAGAGGTATTGCTGGGAGAAGGATTTCTATACAGGTCGAAAGGAGGGCGGGGTTGAGATTCCTGGAAGTAGGTGATAGGCTGACTAGGGACTACGTGCCAGGAGGGAGAGAGGAAGTTCCAGTGGGAAAAGAGGAAGTTCAGGTAGGGAGAGAGAGAAAGCGTGGCAAGCAGTCATTTTATTACACATGTGGATGAGGGAGTCTATCAATTTATATGAAGCTCAAGAACAGGCAAAACTAATCAAAGGTAGAAGAGCAGTTAACCTCTGGGTGGGTATACGCTGAAAGAAGCATCAAACCAGTTGCTATCTAATTCACTGTGTCTCATGGTGACTCCATGTGTGTGATAGTGGAACTGTGTACAGAACCTATCTTCTAAGTGAGACTACCCTAAACACACTAGCAATTGGCTGCCCCTTTACAGACTTTTCAAAGGGAGTGTCACTCTTGACCACGCCCAGGCTGCCTACTCACAACCTTGGGGTGGGGCCTAGCTGTGTTTTCATAAATCTACCCAGGTAATTCTGACAAGTACCTCCCACTAAGAACTACACTTGTAATGATTCTATTGTATCTTTAAAAAACTTGTAACCCACCTCAAATTCTTAGACTAGGACTAAACGATAAATTTGACATTTAAATTCAATGTGGTTACAGCATTATTAAACACATTTGTTGTCTTTTGGGACTTCGGCATTACTCAGAAAATGCAGCCCTGCTTTGGATAACATTTTCATTCAAAAGGGCAAGGTGGGGGTGGTGGGTGGGTGGAATTTTATAAATGACTTAGCAAGTTTCTTTCCACTGTTGAAATGTTCTATTAATATTTAAGGCTCCCTATGGAGTCCTGGTGTGGCGCTGTGGGTTAATGCGCCAGACTGCAAAGCCGTTTGAACTGCAAAGGTCTGCAGTTCAAGCTCACCAGCTGCTCCTTAGAAACCGTACACAGGGTCGCTATGGGTCGGAATCGACTAAATGCCACTTAACAACAATATGGAGTCATGGAGCTCTGGTGTGGTGCTGTGAGTTAATGCATCAGACTGCAAAGTCATTCAAACTGCAAAGTCAGTGGTTCAAGCTCACCAGCTGCTCCTCGGAAACCCTGTACAGGGTTACTGTGGGTCAGAACCAACGCAACGGCACTTAACAACAACAACAACATACTAATCTATGGAGCCCTGATGTGGTGGTGTGGATTAATGTGCTGGACTGCCAGGTCACTTTGAACCACAAAGTCGGGGGTTCAAGGTCACCAGCTGCTCCTCAGAAACACTCTGTGGGGCAGAACCAACTCAACGGCACTTAACAACAACAATCCCTATATAGAGTCCCTGTGAGTCGGAATCAACCCCATGGCAGTGGGTTTGGGTGTTTGAAGTTTCTTTTAATGAATGGAAGTTTTTAGTTTTAATGTAGTTCAATTTGTCAGTACATCTTTTCATGTTTTAAATCCTATTTATCCCATACTTAATTTTGTAAAACCTTTGAAAAAACAAAAATCTATTGACGTCGAATCATTTCTAAGCCCTCTACTGGACAGAGTAGAACTGCCTCATAAAGTTTGAAAAGCTGTCATCTTCACAGACGCAGATGGCTGCACTGTTCACCCCTGGATCACGTGGTGGCTTCAAACCACTAACCTATCACTTAGCAGTTAAACACTTTTAACTATTGCACTACCAGGACTCCTTATAAAACCTACGGGTAGAGTAAGCCAAAACATAAAATACAAAACATAAATAAAATTTAGCAAGACTGGAAAATATAAATTAGAAGATATTTAAACAAGGGAGATAGATACATATTATAATTATAAATCTGTTATAATTGAGCGGTGTATTTTTCTTAGAGCTTCTTAGAAGTCAAAGCTCAAATGGAAGCCTGGCCTGTTATCGGTGAGTTACCTCAGATAGTATTGTGAGGATTAAATCAGACACATGAAATGAAGGGACTTGGTAGGCAGGTGGTGAGGTGCATTAACATACAACTGGTAATTTGCACATCAAAAGGCTAATGGGTATATCTTATGTTGCAGGTTATTCAACGATAGTTATGACCTCCCGGTTACGTGCGTTGGGTGGAAGAATTAATAATATACGCACCTCAGAGTTACCCAAAGAAAAAACTCGATCTGAAGTCGTCTGCAGCATCCGCTTTTTAGATGGCTTGGTACAGACCTTTAAAGTTAATGTAAGTATCCACGTTTTATTTTAAGTGTGATGAATGCTCCAGAGAAAAAGTCCTTCTCTCTTAGATGGTATTTCAGAATAAACAGCTGATCGTTATAGTCACCTCGCAGAGCTTGTATGTTGAATTCAACTGGAGATACTCTTACAACTTGGTTAATTTTCTTGCTGCTACAAAAAGTGTCTTTGTCCCTCATCTTTGTGACTAAACTGAAGAATCCTCAGGTGTTACCTCTCCTGCGATGGGGACTTGCAGCAGCAGAGCTTCATTGGCAGTGGTGCTCTGTGTGCATATGCACACTGTACTAGAAGTCATCAGTATTGGTGAAACACCACTCATGAAGCTGCAAGTTCTTTGAGCGCAAGAATGGTGTGTTTGCCCTGGGCCTGGCTAAAGGTCAGGCATACAGCAAGTGTTCATTAAATGTACAAGTGGGTGGGTCCTATCTGGAGAGAGCGAGAATCAACTTCTTAGAAGGTAGAGCTCAGCGAGATGTTAGCTTATCCCACCTCAGGCCTGTGGCAGAACTAGGGCTAGAAACTAGACCCTCTCATTCCCAGGTCAGCATGAGATGCTTGAACAATAGCAGTGACTGGACAGGGCAGTAGTGTGGGGGCAGCTGAAAGAAACTAAATCTAGGAGTGTTTTAAAGGTGGAGGCAATGGGATTGGTTGCTGGATAGGATTTGGGGTGTGCATGAAAGGGAGGCCTCAAGGTAACGGCAGGGTTTGTGGCCTGAGCAACTGGTGAGATGGAGTTACTGTTGGTTGGGCTGGGAGAGGACTGCAGGAGGAATCGGTTTGGAGGCAAATATAACCACTTCTGTCTTGGACATGTTGAGTTTGAGATGCTTATTATTTATCATACAGGAGCTCTGGTAGCGTAGTGGTTATGAATCGGGCTGCGAACCTTAAGGTCAGCGGTT
>NW_006408587.1:4273570-4292894 GCF_000296735.1 Chrysochloris asiatica
AAAGAACAAAATCCTGGATAGTCCCACACAGCCATATGTTGAATGAATAAACTTAGAGAACAGTTGAAAAGAAAATCATATATAAATAATACATAATTTCAACAAGGGGAGCAGATAGCCCTTTGAAACACCCAGAGACTGCCTCATAATTGGGGGACAGGTGTTAGAATCTATGGGCAGGTCATTCCTTCCCATTCTCTTATGATAGAAGGTGTCCTGAGCAGGGGAAGCAGCAGGTGCAGGGGCCCTGGGGCAGGTTCAGGAAATGAGTTGGTTTCATGTTCTCATACTTCAAATAGTGGTGAGGCTGCCCCATAGAAGTAGCCGTGCATGTGGTAAGGAGCTGACAATTACCTGATTGTCCTCATTCCCATCACTGTGGCCTATTTTGAGATATATTATCAGTTTGCAGACTCAGAATAAAGCCACCTTTACTCTATACATGATCTATTTCTGACTCACATTGTCCTTAGGTTGAATAGTTGGATTCAAAGGCTTCCTGAGAAGTTTGCTTGTAAAAGTAGAGTTTGCTGAGTCCCAGATGAACCATGCTGTTTCCCAGACCTGTGCCTTTATGTGTGCTGGGCCGTTGGTTTGAAATGCACTTAGGGGGAGGGGGACAGTACTCTGCACTGTTTCCTTCCATACCCAGATCAGGGGTTGCTTTCACATCCCCTCAGTGGAGTTGACCTGGGTGCCAGTCTCTGGTGTGGTCACGGTGCCTTGCGTGATTCAGATAGCACTGACCACACTATGTTGCGGTCTCTGCTTCCACAGCCAGGCCTCTGAAGGGGAGGTCTCCAGGCCCACACCATACTTGCTTCATTAACACCGAATGTTGGAGACCTGGGTCCTGGTCTGGAAGTGACGTCTGGTTCTAGTGACTCCTCATTTCGGTTGTGAGTGAGGCTCATAACTCCACAGGGGACATGTGCCAAATCATTCTGTGGGCATTTGGGATGGAGTTTGAGTATTTTTAGCCATCTTCAATTCTGCTGTTAGCAGATTTTTCTCCCCTCTGCACACTGCTGTGGCTCCTTCAGGTGAAGGAGGCAACAGAACCCGACCTGGGATTAGTGTTTTGTGGTGGATAATCCACGAGTAGGTCACAGAGAGTTTACTGGATTTATGATAGCTGAGTTTTCCAATTTTGACATCAGCCCCTGGGAATCTCAGCTGAGGGGAAGGAAGGAATCTTAGAAAATTAAATAAAAACTGTAATTATCTTCAGTTGTTTTTAGGTAATTTCCCTTAGTCCTATTTCCATATGTATTATGTGACTTCTTGAAATGCATTGAAGGTTTTCTTGTGGTGGAAAATGTATATGCATAAAATCTCTCAGAATATTGTAACTCCTTTTTGCCTACAATGAAGACTTTTCACAACCAGTTTTTAATTGATTTTAAAGGCTTTGCTCACTCAGTGATTTTTTTTTTTTTTTTCTGTCTTTCCCTAGAAACAAGATACTGGCCAAGTTCTTTTGGATCTGGCATACAACCACGTGGGTGTAACAGAACATGAATATTTCGGATTGCAGCATGGCGATGACTCGGTAGAATCTGCCGTAAGTGTTATCCTGTGAAGTGTGTAAGACTTTGCCACGCATGTCTTGATTTTATATCTTATGTTTCTTATTCAACAGAGATGGCTTGAATCAAGCAAACCAATCAGGAAACAATTAAAAGGTTGGTGTGATCTTTCCATTTCTATTGACCATGAGTTGTCAGTTTCTCATGTCAGTTTCTCCTGTCAGCTTAACTAGAACATCCAGTACCTGGATACCAGGGTGTCCAGGACGTGAGCAGACTTCTCTAAGTCTAACTTCTGATAAGCCGAGATGGCTCCACATGAGCCCACACGGGTCCTTATCAGCTGTGGGTAGGAAGGGCAAAGGAAGGACTAGTCAGCTAAGAGTAAAGGAGCCCGAGTTTTTGAGGGGGCTTCAAAATGTTCATGGAAATTTTTCACTGCCTTTAAATTCCACAAACTTTTTGAATGAAGTCCCATCATTTTGTTGCAACAAAGAAAAGGAAGGAAGAGGACTTTTTCCAGCCCAAAGTAAGAGCCAGGTTGGGAAAGACACACACACACACACACACATTCCCTTCCCTAGTACTTTCCAACAACATAAATATATTCATCGGAAACCAAGTCATACAGTCCTTGTCGTTATTTATGGTATTTATCTTAGACAATTGCCACAAATACTGAATTAATACTGAACCTTAGCTCCTATGGGAAATACAGTTAGATTCCTACAAGCATCTAGCCACAATATTTTCATTAATTGTGATCACAGCATGATCTGGTTTTACGTGTGTTTCTGTTTAAAGATACTTTCTTTCACATGTATTGTTGTTTCATTCCCATTTAACTTGGAGCCAGCAGCACTATAACTGCAGCCTCAACGAATGTCATCTAACACGTTAATGTTTCCTCCATAAGTCAGTCGCATTGCAGCCTTCTTACACATAGGAATACAGGGTAGCACTTTGCCATTTTTAATAGCAAAATCATCAAAAAAAAGCACAAACATGCAAAAAGCACAACCCTAAAAAGACCACGAAAAAGACATTCGTTGGTGCAGTATGAGAACTGAGATGGCAGAGCATCACCTTGTTCAACCTCAGCTGGGAACATGCACACCAAGCCACTCAGTTTTTCTTGGTGCTTTGCACATGTCTACACATCAGCCACCTCCAGAGTGCCATGAGTATTGACTTTGGGGTTATGGATTAATGTTTATGAATAGGTGAATTCTCAAATACAGAACCCACAAATACTGATGATTGACTGTAAAAGTTAATCTTAAAACACAGTTTATCAACCATGATTGGATTCCCAGTGCTGCAGGTTGACTCCCAGTTAGGTAGACATTCATGCCACACCCACCCTGCACCCTGACCTGGTCTTAGGCTGTTCTCCAGAGTGGTCTTTGTTGTTTTCCTTCTTCCCCTTGTGCCCCAGACAAATCTGCCTCATCTGCTGCGCCACACACTCTCCCCTGTGTCTCCGCTCAGTCTGTTCCTCAGTTCGGAATGCTTTTTCCTCTCCTTTCCCTGTATCTCAAAGAGCCTTGGTGGCAGAGTGGCTAAGCCCTCAACTGCTACTGAAAGATCAGCAGTTGAAACCCACCAGCCACTCTGTGGGAGAAAGATGTGGCAGTGTACTTCTGTAAAGATTGCAGCCTGGGAAACTCTGTGGGGCAGCTTTGTTCTGCCTGCTAGGTCCTTTCGACTCAGAGTCCACTTGATAGCAGCAGATTTGTATTTTTTGGTGGGGGGGTTCCCTTTATCCAGTTCTTCAAGGCTATTCACATCCATGTCCTCTCTTGTTAGAGGCCATGACTCTTCTCTCTCTGCTGTGGGGCCTTGAATACTCTGTCTCACCTCTTAGCTATTTCCTGTATTTCACTCAAGTTCCTTGCTGTTAGGACCCTTGCCACATTCATCTCTGGATTCCTCACAGTGCCCAACACACAGGAGGTGGCCAGTGAGTCTTTGAGAAGAGAATGACAGGTGGATTTTCCACACAAGTTTACATTGACTTAATGCCACATACCCACACCTGTCCCAGCCCCCATGTGGGAAGAAGTAGAGACAGGTCACATATATGTGGCCCCAAGGATGACTTCTGTCTCTCCCACTACTGCCCTTATCTGCAGCGAGGTCCTTAGCGTTCTTACCTGCCATGAGTAGGTGTGTCCTTAACACTCAGAAATACCCATATGGACTGCAGAGCTATCGTGGAGATAAATGCCTGCCCCATGGGATTCACAGATGAATGAATGCACACAAGGCATGCAGACTCAACCCTTCATTCTCTCACTCACTCACTCCATCAGCAAACTTGCGTTCAGATTTGGGCAAGGCACATAGCTAAGGTTTGGGAATTCAGGCCACAGCTGAGTGTGGAGACACAGCCAAGGAGAGAGTTTTCTGGTAGAACTAAGCACGTGATAGGATGTACTGGTTGCACAGAGGAGGACAATAAAGGATTCAGGGAGAAGGCTGTGCCTGACACACAAAGATAACACATCATAGAAAGGGAAAAGGTGGAAGACTAAAGAGCATCCCAAGGCAGAGGACATACACTTTACTATCCCTTGATATGCAGGTGGTCTCCCTGCTCACACAGAGTAAATGTCCCACACCAGTACACACATTTTCAAAGATACACTCATAGGTGCTCATGCCAGCGAGATTCTTTGAGCACAGCTAGAGATAAAGATGAGATATTCTAAAGACATGAGAGGGTTGAGCCCAGGATGAACTAGGGTAGAGGAGAAGGTCAGTAGCAAGGGGGACCTTTGTGGGGAGCCAGCTGATAAAGGATTGAATTTTTTAGACAGCAAGGAAGTGTGTAGTGTACAAATAGCTTGACATGAAGAAGAGCCCAGGGTCTTAGCAACACAATATGATTTTCTCTGGTTGCCATATCTAGCCAAAGAAATTAACCAATTTTGTCTATTTAAGTGAATTGGCTCTTGGTGTTGGTGCATAAAAAAATATTTGAGTATACTGATTGTGTAATATTCCCTAGTATATTGTTTTGAGGACTCACTTTTCGTTACAATCATGAAATAATTTCCTAGTCTAAAAAATAATTCTGAATTGTGTCATAGCAGAATCAAATGCCTTGGTGTACTGTAATTCTGATTTTGTCAGCCATGTAGCCTAAGGCAACTCACTTACATCACTAAGGCTGTTGTGTTTGCTCATGTATAAAACAGTTCTATCGATAGCAGCCTGTGGTATTTAAATTCAAGAGTGTCCATGAAAATGTTTGAAAACTATAAATCACTGTATAAACATAAGCTGTCTTTCTTAATTTTGTATGAAATGCTTATCGAAGGATTTTCTTCAGTCCCTAATACAGTATGCATTATTTGAACACAACCCAGTGTTAAACATGTAATAGTTGATGTTGCAAAAATATTTTACTTTGTAGCCTGGAGATGCACGCCCGATTTGAAACTAGCCCCTTTATGCTAGAAGAAAAAAGTTGTGGTCTAGTGAAAACTGTATCACTAATGAGAGAGTGGCAACTTACATACTTTTATTTTTTAAAGGGAAAATTTAATTTGTTTTTGAAAAATGTTGTAGGAGGTTTCCCCTGTACCCTGCATTTTCGAGTAAGATTTTTTATACCTGATCCCAACACACTGCAGCAAGAACAAACCAGGTAATAACTTTTTATTTTGAAGTTTTCTATTTAGTATTTAAAAATGAGTAACCGCTAAAAATGTAGTCTACATTTGTAACTATGGCCAAGTACATTTGGATATAACTGCACCAACAATTATGATCCAAGATCAAATTGTCGGTACACATATTGAAATTTTCATTAGTTTTCAGTCTTGGGCCTCCTTCCCACCTCCTGATTTGGTACCATTCCCAGCACACCCACATCTACCTCCTCCCACCTACCCTGCCGTCACCTACCCCCTGGGGCACACTGTGCTTAAGAATATAGTCATTTTCTACTAATACAAGCAGGGGTTGCAAGATGAATTTGTGAAACTCATCCATGGGGCAAATAGCAAAATATCTCTAAAGGCCTAAGACTTGAGGCTGTTTCAGGTAACAGGAAGTCTCTATGAAGAAAGTTCTTTCAGATCTTTGGAGGTTGGAAAGGAAAGCAAGCAGGGGCCCAGCTCCTCTCCCTGGTGAATCAGCAGGTGAACCAGATAAGGACAGAGGGCTGTGTGTGAAAAGAGCTTTATACCCCCTAGGGCCTGGGCACTGGTTTGTACTGGCATGTGGGCTTTCTGGCTGTTTGGAATGGAGGAAGAGGACACAGGGAGATTGGTGCCGCTTAAAAGCAGACTCTGCAAACTTAACTTTCTCTCCCACTTGGCAGTAGCAGCCCTGGGGGCACTGTAGGATAAGCACTAGATTGCTAACTGCAAGGGTGGCAGTTCAAGCTCACCAGCTCTCTGGGAGAAAGAGGAGGCTATCTGCTCCTGTAGAGGTTTGTAGCTGTGGAAACCCTTCATAGGATCACAGAGAGTTGCCATTGACTCTGTGATAATAGGTTTGGGGTTTTTGGTATTGCAGTGGTAAACCCTTTTATTATTAATCCATTTATTTTTCTTGGTGATAGAAACGATCTCATAGACAAAAGCAATGATGCTCAGGAAATTGAATCCCCTTATGTGCTCACTGTGGCCAGAAACCCAGTGCCACAGAGGCAATGATTACTCTAGCAGACACCATTTCTCAGCAGAAACCATGCAGGTGAGAAGACAATGGGATGACATATATAAAACTTTGAGGAAAAAAAATTGCCAACCAAGAATCATATATCCAGCAAAACTGTCCTTCAAACACCAAGGGAAAATTAGGTCATTTTCAGACAAACCGAAATGAAAAGAGTTTGTAAAAACCAGACCAAGCTGCAGCCTTAACTAAGACAAGAGTGCTGACTTGTTTTCCTTTTTTAATGATAATCACACTATCACATTTTAATATGTTTAAAAGCCAAACATTACTCTATTGCTCTGTTTTGGCCACTGTGTGTACCTCTTACCTCTAAAATCACAGATATTGGAGATGTGACTGTGTTTATTCTTAAATTAAATATTAACTCAGCAGGAGAAATATCTCTCCTGACTCAATGGGTGACCACGTGGAAATACACCGTGTGCTTTTGGTTTATCCCACAACAGGGTGTTTTGTTTTGTTTTGTTTTAATGATGGTAGACTGAGAATGGTATAGGAATGCGCACCTTGATAGGTCAGTTGATGGACACAGAATTGGTGGTGTAATTTCTAAGGTGTGTTTGACATGATCCTGCCAAAGTTTCTCCTGGGCCTCACTAAACAGCAAATTCTGTTCAAGGCATGCTTCAACGGTGACATGGTGGATTATGTACATCAGTGCATGTATGTGTATATGTACATACTAAAACCATAGCCATCGTTGTCAAGTCGATTCCAACATATAGAGTCAACATCTTCATAGGAATTCCAAGTCTGTAAATCTTGACAGAAGCAGGCTGCCACAGCGTTCTCCCAAGAAGCAGGCGGCTGGTGACTTTTGAACCACAGTCCTTTTGGTTAGCAGACAAACACTTAACCACTGTGCCACCAAAGCCATATACGCATCTCTGGGAAGATAATGCTGATTATCCAGGCTCAACAATGAAGCCCTGGTTTACCATTGGATTATCTATAACTCTCTCCCTTCTCTTTTTCCTCTTAAGTAACATTGTAGGAAGAAAGGATGCTTAATTCTGGTTGAATGTCGATCAGATCAACACAAACACAAACTGGTTGATTGGTTGGTTGGTTATGTGCCATGGAGTCGGTTCCGAGTCATAGCAACCCTGTACAAGGTTTCCGAGGCTGTAAATCTTTATGGGAGCAGGAAGCCTCATCTTCTCCCATGGAGCAGCTCGTAGTTTCAAATTGCCGACCTTGAGGTTCGCAAGCCCGATTTATAACCACTACCCTACCAGAGCTCCTTAAACACAAACTAGAAAGGATTAATTATGTTCTCCTCTGTGGAAAAGTAGATTTCCATTACTGACTAGGTGTGAATCTGCAAATATGTTTCAGTGTTAACACATTGCGGATAGTAGATGGTAATTGTAACCAACATCCTAATATCAGAGTTATTAAATTGATCCTAAGCTTTGTTGTCATTAATTGCTTAAGAAATTAGTAGCATAGTCAGATTTTTTCATAGCACGAGTGTCCAGATTAAAATAAGACACAGCCGGGCCCCACTCAATCTATCAGAGCTTTAATGGGGACAGTGGTATCTACCTAGTGGGGGATTTATGAGGCTGAAATAAGATGATATGTTAGGAAGTACCATGCACACTGCCCAGAAGTGTACAAAGAAGAAGTGAAAATACCACTTGAAGCATTCCTGTTACAAAAAGCCAGCACCTTGACCTTTAAATGTATAAATCTGAAGGAATAATGAGACTCACTTGCCTAAATTGCCAGAATTCTCTTGCCTGCCTCAGAGCGCTTCTGCCATGTGTGTATTATGTTTCAGGATGTTTTCTCTTTGTCATCTTGGCCAGACACTGGAATGTCTGTCCCACGAGAATCTGAGTTTTAAAAAGACTGGGTGCTAATGTCCAAGTGTCACATGTGTGCTGCTTCCCTAAATAGAAATCGCTCCGGGGGCTCCTGGCCAGCACTGCCCTGCTGCCAACAGCTGAACAGACCCACAGGCTACTTGCTGCCACAAAACAAGTCCCAGGTGTAGAGCTGCATCTGCTGGAGTGGAAGGTTCAGCTTGGGGGTCCTGACAGCAATTTCATTTATACTTCTTACTGAACACCCACAGTTCCTGGGACACAGGAAAAACCCGGCTGGGTATTGCACCTCACTCAAGGAGATGTCTTTGCTTACCCTCCTCCGCTCAGCAACTTCACACAGAGGGACTGTGGGTGTATGAATGTTGGCATGTTGTTCCCAACAGCACCTCACCAGTGTGCGGGGGCTGCCTGTGCAGAAGGCACATGGGTCCTGGTGCTCATGGTTCCCTGGGTTGGATGAGGATGGCTTAGGCCCAGGGCTGCAGTAACAGCCCCTAAGGGGCAGGTTGTTCCCACCTTCTTCCAGAGTTGAGCTGTCCCCATGAGCGCATGTGCTGGGCTGAGACCCTGACAGTTGGTCCCACTCTGCATTTGAGACTTAAAGCAGCAACACCATGTTATAGAATGGTAACAACTTGCAGAGTGCCAATGAGAACCTGATGGTTTAGATAAGCCTGCATGTCTTTAAATTTGGTTTTTCAGATGTACATGTCTTGTCCTTATTGAGTTGTATTTGTTTGCTTCAGTTTGAACTTGAATTAATGAAAACAATTGTCTTGTAGGCATTTGTATTTCTTGCAACTGAAGATGGATATTTGTGAAGGAAGGTAATGAGAATTTTGAATTTTTCTTTCCGCTTGGTTGCCAGGCTGGCAGAATTTCCAGTTCTAATTGAATGAGCATGTACTTTGGGTAACAATATTAAATCTGCAAAGAATGGCTGTTCAAAGCAGCATCCTGTACCACCTGAGGCGTTGAACATCTGTTTTTACCCCAGACTTGGTTTAGCCAGGCTAAGGATTGATAAAGTTCATTTCACGTTCTTTCAGTTTTATTTTAAAAGGTGGTAAAGACCTGGAAAATGGTAACGCAGGAGGGACCCAGGATATAAAATGGGCTTCATTCAGGAAGGCAGATCAGGCTAATTTAGGTCCACTTAGTATCAGTACATGATTCATTTTCTCTCTCGGAAGCCTTGTGCTCAGATGTGAGCGTCTGCCTGTGAGTCAGCACTTGTTGTGTATCAGGACAGCTCTGTGACTGACAAGTATCTGAGAATAGCCCAGTAAGGAGCTGGCAGTTTCGTACTACTGGTCCTGGAGCTGCTACCTCTAAACCCTTTGTTTTTCTTGACTTACAGAACAAACTTCAGCAGATAAACGGGTGGAAACAGCCGTGACTTATTCCCATTGTCCTGATCCCTCTTCATTCCTGTTAGTTTAGTTCTTAGTAGGAGGCTATTTGGAGGCTCCCTGTTTGCTATACCACGTGGGTGTTTGAAGCCCACTTGGGGAAATGAGACAGAAACCCAGGAAACCATTAAAAGCAATATAGGCAGCAGAGACAACATTTGTCATAAGATTTTAGAAGAAGGAGATGCCGGTTTGGGCTGGGAAGAGTCTTTGTAGAGTTGTGATGAGTTAGAGTTGGGGTTAGTAGACAGGATAGGAGGAGTTGGGATTCCCTGGGCAGTGAGAAGACACCTCCCCCGAGTTCCTGCAGTCCCAGTCGGTAACCACATGTTGAAGGTTTGTGGCCATTTAGACTTACGGTGTTGTCAAGAGAGGGCTCCTGGTTAAACATAGAGCTGTGTCCTGCAGGCAGAGTGCTAATGAAGGTTTTTAAGTTGAAGATATGGCCAGAGCAGCATCTACAAAAATAGTATCAGTGTCCAGAAGGGAAGACTGGACGTGGGGTGACCCTTAAGGAAACTGTTGTGGCAATCCAGGCCAGAGTCTGGGGGCATGGTAGTGAGGATACAGGGGTGAAAGTTTGGAACAGGAGACATCCTGAAGAAAAGTTGTTAGAACCTGTTGACTATTTAGCAGTCATAGAATTACAGATTTTTGTTGTTGTTGTTATTTAGCCGATCCTAGTTCTAGGTGGGAATGAATCCTGTCTCTAGCATAAATGACAAGCCCTTAGGCCTCTGCTCGACCACCCCCAGTAATAGGGGGCTAACCTCTCAGAGACAGCCTTGTTCATTTTGGGTTGGCTGTAGGTTGAAGTTACCTGCCCGTCTCTTCGGTCCAGGTTGTTATGTGCAGTAGCAGAAACATTGCTTTGTGTTTTACACAAATATCGTGCAAGCATCTGTTAGGAGACAGGTACTGTGCTAGCTAAAAAAGGTGTGGCCTTGTCCTCTAGGAGTTTTCACTCTAGTTTTTCAAGTATTGGAAATTGGTCATTTTTAATTTTATCTTCCCCAAATAAAATATCCCCTGTTCTTTCTGTGGGAATCAATAGAAACCTATTGTGTCCTGAGTGTCCTGGATTAGATCACTGGCATTCCTTGTTAGGTCTGTGGTGACCCTCACCACCTCTTAGGAGAGAGTCTCCCACTACCAAATGCTTCCCAGGTGTCTGTGGGAGTGGCACCTGCCATTTGTGGATCTCTTGATAGGCTTGGCTGAGCGTAGTTAGTATCTCTCCTGGGCGTCTGAACTAATCCACTGACTGTTAGAATTTTCAGTGGTAGCCGATACCCAACACATCATCACCTCCTTCATGTCTGGACAGGCACCCGGAAGTGATCTAGTTCAAGCTCCTCACTTGACAGAAAAAGAAAGGGGTCTATCCTTTGTCTGAGAATGTGTAGGCTGTTTATGGCCACGTTGAGAATAGAACCCAGGCTTTCAGTATTTTTCAGTATGGCCACCTTGTAGCAATAATTTCAACACCATTCCTTTGGAAATGTTTGCTTTCTGACTTCCTCATAGGATTGCTTCCTCCACTTAGTTGACCCCTTAGTCTCTTTCCAAAGTTGCCCCCAATCCCATTCACCTGCTTTTCTCTAGCCAGGACACTGGCTTAGATTTAATTGGAATCCATCTTGGTTTGAGAGGGAGTGGCTGGTACTCTTCACATTTTTGTCTGTTTTCCTCATGGACCCTGTGGGTATCCACATGAAGTATTTGGGAGCATCCCTGAGATGTATCTGTAGAATTGGAGAGATTATTTAGAAGTTTTAGTAGAATACATAGTTACATAAGGAAAGGCTGGGGTCCCTAAGTTACGGAACATTGCCTTCATATGCAGCTTCAGGACCAGCGCACAGAGCAGTGGACAGAAAAAGGGAGCCTCTGGTCGGCCAACCACATTAGTCACAGAGGTGGGGTGACTCACATTTTTGGAACTTCTCGGGCTGCCATGGAAACAGCATGCGTTCTCCACTTCCCACTAGGTTGCCAGGAAGAATGCTCTTAAAAATCTTAGAGCCTCCCAATGTTAGCTGTTAATATACCTGCTTTCTCAGACCCCTCCCCACTCCTGCAGACTTTTCCCACTACATTCCTCCATGGAATAATGATCCTTGCTCTAAATCCATTGGCAGAGCTCCTGGGCGGACCCGGTAATGGATGGCTGAATGGAGAAAAGGGAGCAATCAGAAGGATTTGAAATATGATCAGACACAAGTAGGGTGGCAGAACTGGGCTATGGAAGGCCAGTGAGTTTAAGAGGAACAAGTTCAACCTTGAGTCCGTTGATTTCTAGTGAATAGTAGGAAAACCTAGAGAAGCAGACAGACCATTGAATTCATTAGTGCAGTGGAACTTACTGAAGAGCCCTACAGAAAGCCTCATGGCTGCCCATCAGTCTAAGAGTAACGGTAACTCACGCTTCTTTCTAGGGTTGTATACTTGGTTGTCCTTGACCAAGCAAAACTCTGGCCAACAGTAAACCTTTGGCTTCATGGGTATTTGTAATGAAATATGTAGTATTTTAAACATAAAAAGGTTTCCTTTTTATTTTCTAAAAGTCTTTAGGATGTTGCATTCATCTTGTCTATTTGAAATTGATTGGTGTCATAAGCTTGACTTTGTTATATGTGGTTCGTGTTAGTTGTTATTAATGATTAATCCAAGAAAAGAAAAACATGTCTTACCCACGATCTGTGAGGGTTTCAAATGATTACGTTTCATGTGACTTTCCTCATGTGTTTTTCTCCTAACAGGTTAACGTGTCCTCTTAACTCAGCAGTCGTTCTAGCATCCTATGCAGTCCAATGTAAGTTACAAAGGGAGTGCTTCACAGATGGACAGATTGTTCTGACCAGTGTCCTGAGAAAGTTACTATTCTCTTCTGTTGGACAGAGCCTTTCACCTCTTCCCCAGGAATCCTGTTTGGGCAGCATGTCCTAATTTTACATTGACTTACACACTCCTCCAGGTCAGGGGATGCTCGGGTATCCTCCCAGGGGAGCCCAGGAAGCAGCATATACAAACCACACATTACATGTTCCTAGAGCCTTTGCCGGCATTATTGGAATTAATCTCCAAGAGAAACCCCAAGGGCAGCAAATAATTTCTGCCAGTCACCTCTTCAGTAGACACGGAAACGGAGGTCCAGCTAGGTTAAGGGTTTGTTGAAAGTCACCCCTGCTGCTTGGTTTATGCCTCTCTAAAATGCTGTCCGAGGGATTTGTTTGTAAAATATCATTATAGCTAATTGACTTTATAAGGAGTCCTGGTGTGGCACTGTGAGTTAATGTGCTGGACTTCAAAGTTGGTTTGAACCACAAGATTAGCGGTTCAAGCTCATCAGCCGCTCCTCGGAAACCCTATACAGGGTCGCTATGAGTGGAAACTGACTCTGTGACACTTAGCAACAACAACAATTGTCCATATACTGGTCTCTATGGGTTGTAACAGACTCAGCAACACCTAACAACAATATCAGTGCTACCCAATAGGAATATGATGTGAACCACATAAATCATTGAAAGTTTTCTAATAGCTTCATTAAAATATTAAAAGAAACAAGTGAAAATAATGTTTAAAGTTTTTATTTAACTCAGTATACCTAAAATATTACCTTTATAACATGTAAGCAATATAAAAAATTATGAGTGAAGTATTCTGTATTTGGTTTTCATACTGAGTCTCTGAACATTAGTCAGTTTTATACTTGTAGCACATCTCCATTTGGACTAGGCACATTATCAGGTGTTCAGCAGCCAACATGTGGCCTTGTTGTGAAGTACCACCGCATCAGTTCTGACTCATAAAGATCCTGTATAGGGTTTCCAACGAATGACTGGTGGATTTGAACCACCGACCTTGTAGTTAGCAGTTCAGTGCTTATCCTTCAGCACCACTGCAGTGGCTACCATACTGGATAGAAAGTCTAGATAGAATTTTCCATCAAGGTCATTTAAGCTGGAGTAGAGATTCATTCATTCATTAGCAAGCTCTGTTGAACACATATATTCCTGTAAGGCCATGTGGTACATGGCCAGATGGTAAGTGAAGTATCAGTTAACAACTGTGTGGTGCTAAAACCCCACACCAGCATAGTGCTTGTGTAGATCTGTGCAGTAACTTGAGAAGGCCCTTCCATTAAGTCTGAAATAATCTTGGCTTATTGCCATCTTGATCAACTGTGTGGTAGAGAGTTGAGGGAGTCACATGATCAGGTCTGCTCACCCCACTCTAGGCCCTGCAAACCTTGAGCCTTTCCAGGCCTCAGCTTCTTCACCTTTGAAGTGGTAACTGCATCTATCTCATAGTGTTGAAAAGAGAAAAGACCTATTTCCATTGAGTTGATTCTGACTTCCCCATCGGGTTTCTGAGAGAATAGCAGACTATCTCATCTTTCTCATACAGAATGGCTGTTGGGTTTGAACCACCAACCTTTCAGTTAGCAGCTCAACGTTTCACCCACTCTGTCACCAGGCTCCTCATAATGTTGTTGTGATGTTGAAATGAGTTAACATATGTAAAGTTCTTAGAACAAGTGCTTGACTCTGGCATGTGTTACTTTTTAGTGTATTTTCACATCTGCCCACAACATTGTCTGAAGAACGGTCTATTATAAACAGTGTTGTTGCTAAGTGCTGTTGAGTTGGTATTGACTCATAGCGACCCTGTTTAGCATTTCCGAGGCTGTAATTCTTTGCAGGAGCAGAAAGCTTCATCTTTCTGCCTTGGACTGATTGGTGGGCTCAAACTACCAACCTTGTGGTTTGCAGTCCAGTGTTTATCGTACAGAGCCATTATAAACAGTAGACTCTGCGTAGAGTAAAATTTAAGAACCAAATGAAAAGCCCTATCCCAAGCTTTACTAGTCTTGTTCCCTCTAAAAGAGCTGATAGAACCAGAGCTAAAGAAAGTTACAAGCCACTTAAAAATGAAGCAGACTTTAGTGGAAATAATAGCATGATGGTCCTACTAATAAAGTCATGAGTTGTCATGCAAGCAGTTTTAAGCATAAACTCTTCGTTCAGGCACTCTCAGTAAGTGTCCATGTATATAGGGAGCTTCAAAAAGTTCTTGGGAAAATGGAATGAAAAGATAATGGAATGTAAATTTTTTTAATTAAAAAAGATAATGGAATGTATGTAAGTGTATGCTGAAAGAATGCATTAAGGTTAGAAGAAATCATAATTACATTCTTCTCTGCATGCATTTCTGGAGTCCTGATGTGGCGCTGTGGGATAATGCACCAGACTGCAAAGCCCTTTGAACTGCACGTTCGGCAGTTCAAGTTCACCAGCTGCTCCTTAGAAACCCTATGCAGGGTCGCTATGGGTCAGAACCGACTCAGTGGCACTTAACAACAACATGCATGCATTTCTAGAAGAATAATTTTTGCACATGAAATTGCTGGCTGAAAGGGTATGCCTAAATTTTATCTGCTACATTTTGCACAATTGTCTCAAGAAAGACGTCTGATATGATGATAAATTGTAGTGGCCAGAGCACAAAAAAACAGGCAGTTTCTTCATAGATAAAAGGTAATGTGATCTGTAGGTAAAGTACATTAAAAGACATGATGGTGGGAGAGTGATGGGTTTGTGAGGCTCAAAGAAAAAAAGTCTTATGTTCATCCCATAGATGTTCTCTGAGCCAGGGCTCTATGCAGGCATTGCAGCGGCCTCAGGTTGCACAGATGAGGAGGTGGGCTACTCTTTTTAAGGAGTCACTTCAGCCTGGGAGGAAGACAAACAGGCGTGGACCATTCCATCCTGCTTGGGTGACAGGAGGAAGTCTAGAAAAGTTTTCTAGGAATGATCCATGAGATGAGCCTCCACAAACCAGTTAGAGGTAAATGAACATCAGGGAAAAGGTTTTCCCAACAGAACAACCTGACAGCTTAAAATGACACTCATTTGGAGACCTGGGACACACTCTGTCTTTGCTAGAATAATGCGTGGAAGTTAAAAAGACAATCTGTTCCCCCATATAAGCACCAATTTTTCTTTCTAGGTTAATTAGCTTTTGCATGTGTCGGCGTCCCCACAAACTGTTTAAGCCAGGGAGTTTGGGACAAGTGGAAGAACAGACAAGAGTATGGACTCCTGAGATTGGAATCTTGGCTCCAAATTACCATCCACAATACAATCTGCAAGTCCCTTTGAGTCGCAGTCATCTGTTTAATAGGGATAAAAGCAATGCCTACACTGGGTTGTAATAAGTATCAAATGGGATGATGTAATTGGATCCATGTGGAAACCACCCCAATTTTGCAAATGTTGTGTATGGTTTTAACTTTGTTTCCCTCTAGTGGTTCATCCAGGGATTTGCACAGAGTAGTTGCTCAGGGTTCTTCTAGGAGAACCATTGTCAATTATGTGTTAAGTTCAAAACATTTGTCAATGACTTAAGTAAAGAGATACATTTGCTATTCATATTTTCAAAATGTAACAGGCATTGGGGACTCTTATCTAATATGATGTTGTTACATACCATTGAGTTGGTTCCTACTCATAGTGACTTTGTGCATAGGTGCATAGAATTTCCAAGGAGTGGCTGATGGGTTTGAACTGCTGACCTTATGGTTAGCAGTCCAGTTCTTACCCTACAACACCACACTAGTGCTTCACTAATATGATGGATGACCAAATACAGATCCAGAGGATCTTCATGAGTTAATAAAACCAACAGAGTAAAATATAGTCCGTCTCTGCTTCAGGGTCCAGAAATACATTTGCAGCATTTGGTTGTCCTTTGGGGATACAGCCATTGTCATCAGCATCTGTCTAGCAGCAGTTGGCAAGCAGGTGATAGAATGGGTTTAGATTCTTCTAAAAACTACCTCTAGGATAATCACTGGACTGTGAACAACAACAAGGCCGCCATTTGAGCCCACCGGTTGCTGTGAGGGATAAAGATGAGGCTTTCTGCTTCTACAAAGATTTACAGCCCCTGAAACACTATACAGGGTTGCCATGAGTCGGAACTGACTCGGCAACACTAAGCAGTAACAATAAATAAGGGTTTAAGTCCCTTCTCTCTGTAACTGTTTCTTCCCCTTTAAAATGAAGTGTTTGAAATAGATGATTCTAAGACTTTCTTGAGCTTTCCTTGCTGAAGGCCCTGTATTAGGGCAGCCTAAGGATTTCCTGTAGATGCACTCTAAGAAACCATGGTGGCACAATTGTTCAGCATCAAAAAGTCAGCTGAACTTTTCGAATCCACCCAAGAGCTCCATGAGAGAATCTTCTCCCCTAAAGATTGCTGCCTAGGAAACCCTCCAGGGCAGGTCTACTCTGTCATACTGTCTCACCACGAGTTGGATTCCATTTGGCACATAACAGCGATAACAAATGAGCTATTGTGCATTTAGCCAGATAGACACTCGTCTGCCACACTGTGCTCATCACACAACCTTGACATTTCCTTCTGGAGCTTGGCCACCTTTGACTGGCCTTCATAGCCTATAGCCTAACCCTGACCAGGCCTGCCTAGACCACTTTGCCACTGGACCCTTCTCTCCCACACCTTCCAGAAGATGGGTCAGCATGTCCACTCGTTTTTTTTGAGCAGCATACTCATTTTTTAGAGCAGGTGGGTCCAGTGTTCCAGTAACCTGGGTTTCTACAAGGTGACTTCTTTGAGGACAGGAGGTCCATGCCAGGTACATGCAGGCTGACAGTGGGTGCCTACACAGTGCCTGGGATTCAGAGGGTGGCATTTTTCCATTGTGTCCTCTTCCTTTTATCTTGGAGTATGAGTACAAACTGCTAGCTACCCACCAAGTGTGGAAGAGGTGGGAGATTGAAGTAGGACCTCGGTTCAAACTCCCTGTGTGACCTTAGACAAGATGAGAATGCTGTTGGATCACGTGGGTGAAGGTAGCTGTCATGCCATGAGCATTCAGACAGTAAACGTGTAGAGCCTGTAGCTCATGAGATGCTTTACATCTGTGGTGCAGAAGGGTATTTTCAATGAATGCTTTTTTGGCGGTGCTGTTGATGCTTGTCCATGTAGACCGTGCTAGAAAGGCATGCCTTTTGATTTCCCCCCATTCTGTCTTAATAGCTCATTTTGGAGACTATAATTCTTCTGTACATCATCCAGGATATCTTTCCGATAGTCAGTTTATACCAGACCAGAGCGATGACTTTTTAGCCAAGGTGGAATCTCTCCATGAGCAGCACAGGTAAGGGAAGAGGTTCGGAGTGGCCTACTTTGGGAACTGAGCTTGGGTATTTATAGATATAGTATCACCATGTGTTTGATGTGAACTCCTCTTCTTTTGCTCATGAATGTAAAGATGCTGGGGTTTTTGAAGTTTTGAACTTTACTGTAGACAGATACAACTGGCCTAGCAAGCATTTCTATCGAGCATAAAGTCCAGTCGGAGTGTGGAGTGATGGTTGCTCCACTTCATTTCAGGGTGCCATGGAAATCCATTAATTCCTAAAGGAAATGCTCATTTTTTAATCCACTTGCATCACACTTGGACCCTACTAGGTAACACCTTTCAGCAGTTTGCCACATTTAATAAAAGGGGCCGTTCCGTCAGTATTGTTGAATACAAGAACAAAACCAAAACACCCATGCTGCCATGTGTTCTGGAGTTGAACTGCTCCTCAGAAAGACATGAAATGCTGACAGGCTGAGAGGAGTTCCAATCCCTCCTGGGCTCAATTTGTAAAAACTCCCTTAATTCCAATTAGGTAGCACCACTCTTCAGCACATACCTCCATCAATGTCAACGCTAGCAAGCATGTCCAATCCCCACCGCCTTCTATCCTCATTTTACTAGACGCTGCAGGGGCAGCTGTCCGGCCCAGGTTAAATAAGGGCCAGCTAACAGAAGACCAGCTCACAAGGGACCGCACTCTGCCTGGGAAGGCCGTAAAAATCAAAGGCCAACCAACCAGTGTACCTTCTAAAAAGATGCTGCCAAACCCATCTCCTGGAATTACACCACTGGCAGAAGTTGGCGTCCTAAAATAGTACCAGGTCAATGACGTTCAGAAGTTTGAGACCGCCGCTACAAGAATAGAGAAGGGCAGAAATGCTTAAGATTGCATGTTAACTGAGCAAACTGGAGAAAAGGGGGTGGAGCTTTTGAAAGGTGACAGTTTTTTATAATGGAATATTGAGAGGCAATTAAATGGAAGTATTGTTTAGTAAAGAGGACTGGATAAAATCACATTCAGTAGGCAAGGAGAAAAATCTGGTTTAGTAGAACTGAGGATCTATCTGATTGTCTTAGAGAAATGTTACATATTTTCTAGATTGTTACTGTTTATAAAAATCAGACTTTGATTTTCTCTTTCCACTGGGTGTACTCTGCGTTTTCTCCTGACTTTTATAGTGGTCTAAAGCAGTCTGAAGCTGAATCTTGCTATATCAACATAGCACGGACCCTGGACTTCTACGGAGTGGAACTGCACAGTGGGAGGGTAGGTAATGCTTGCCGAGTTGGAGTTCTATTTTGACTTTAATTTTAAGTTTGAAATCTTCCTTTGGCGAAATGCTTTCTTTTCCAGTGTAACCAACAAAATCCTTTTTGAATCCTTACAAGGCTTCAGTGAGGTGATACTGAATTTTGCTGGTTTATTTATCCTGTAGCTTTTTTCCATGTGTGCCTTTGTATTTGAGGCTTTGTCCTTTTGTGCGGAGTCAGGGAGACTAAACGCAAGTGATTTTTATAAGACTGTCATCATAGTTGAAGAGGCAAAAAATATAAACCCTTTTCCCAAGTGACAGCTTAATGAGCTAAGGTAGGTTCTGTTCAACCTAACAGCTAGTTCTCAAATATGATCATTTAAAAAAATTAGTATGGAGGTTAGTTTTTTGTGTTATTTTT
>NW_006408587.1:4293679-4297447 GCF_000296735.1 Chrysochloris asiatica
TTTTTTTTTTTTCCCCCATCTTCTTTCCTCTCCTGGTTGAGCTCCAATCATCCAGTCATCCAGTCCAGGTCACGTGGGTATCATCTGCAAGTGTGGGCATTCCTGTGTATATGTCCTCTCTTCCCATCAGCCGGTAGCTCCACTCTCCTCTCGAGTCCTCCGTGGCCACGCCACTGACTCTGGGCCCAAGAGTTCCCAGGTCTCTTCACACTGCTTGCCAACCAGGTCCCCTACTGGGTCCACAGAAGTCCACTGAACATTGTAGGGCTTAGCTTGCCACTTCATTACTGCTTTTATCCGACATCCACCCATCGGTGATGTGTATGGTCACCAATCAGAGCGTGCATTTCCATTGAGTCTTAGTCTTGGAAGGGGGTTTGCCTTGAGAGGACCTGGCCACTTGCCTTGATGTTTTCTAGGGAAGCGATTTGTTTGTTCTTGTGGAGGTTAGTTTTACTGTAAAATTAATACATAATTGAAATTGGTTGTTCCTGTTTAAATGTCAGTAGAATTCTATGTTTTAATAAAATTTAATAGAGTAAACTGAGTAGTTAGTGTGCGTCAGGTACAATGGATTCTTCTATTTCTCACAGTAAATGCTGTGAAGCAAATATTACCATTAATCCCATTTTATAGATAAAGAAACTGGCACTCAGTAACAAAGCCCATAGTAGTGGTCTTAGTACATAACTCCTGGGCTGTCTAATTGGCATCTGAACTTTCAGTAGTGACATGCTAGCATTTCCACTTCTAATTGGTCTCCTTTCAAAAGAATCCAGTTTGTTCCAGATAGTGTCATGCTTCTGGTATCATTTAAGGATAATAGCAACCTTGTGAAAGTAGTACTCAAATCATCCCCATTTCACAGATGAGAAAACTGATGCTCAGAAGTTGATTAAAATGACCAAGCTTTACATCTTTAGATCTTGGCAATTTATAGAAATACTTTCATGTAGTTATCTCACTTTTTGGTTAGCAGCCAAGAGCTTTAACCATTGTGCCACCAGTGCCCCTAACCTGTCTATAAACTCAATGCCACAGAGTAGTTTCCAAGACTATAAATCTTTACAGAAACTAACAGCCTCATCTTTCTCCCATGGAGTGGCTGTTGGGTTTGAACCTCCGACCTTGAAGTCAGCAGTTCACTGTTTATTCTACAGTGCTACCAGGGCTCCTTAATCATACCAGCTTCAAAATGGAGTCACTTGTGCTCAGCAAACCCAGACCTAACTTTCTATTTCATGTAAATGCCTTACCTTCCCAGGACCCAGAATCCAAGTCAATCAGGATTTTGATTTTCCCCTTTGGCCCTTGCTCACTATCAAAGCTTAAAAATAAAATGCTCACAATATTGAATTTGTGTACAAAGTCATAAGCTTTATTTTTCAGTTTATGAAATCTTTATTGTTAACAGTGTATCAGATTGACGGCAGTGGTGATTGTGTGCCATCGAGTTGGTTCCAATGCATAGCAACCCTGTATAAGGTTTCCAAGGCCAGCAAGCTATATTTATTTCTCAGTTGGATTTACCAGTCAGTAGTTCCACACTCCTAAATTTTTATCATCATATCATCATAGCTAATGGGTTTTCAATGCTAGATGTCTAGATGTGTGTAAGGCTGAGTGGTAGGGAGAGAGAGACCTTGACGATTTGAATATGGTTGTTGGTAAGTTCATTCCAACTCAAGACCACCCATTATAAGGGTCTCCTAGGCATTAAGTCTTTTCCAGAGCAGAAACTCTCATATTTTTCCTGCAGAGTGGCTGTTGAGTTTGAACTGCCAATCTTGTGGTTTGCAGTCCAATGCTTACCTTATGGAGCTTGTGCACTCCCTTGAATATGGTTATCTAATATGAATTGTTATTTAAACAATTTGTGAGATGAATGGGCTTATCTGGTAACCTTTTAAACCAGTGGGACCCAGTATTGCTGTCAGGCTGTGGGTGTTCACTCCACAAGAATTTGGTGCAGAGTGCTTGGCACTGTGGGTTAATGCGCTAGACTGCAAGGTCAGCGGTTCAAGGTTGCCAACCACTCCTTGGAAACCCTATATAGGGTTGCTACCTGACTCAGTGGCACTTAACAATAACTCAGATCATAACTATCTGTGAGGTGGGGATTTTTGCCTGTTTTCAGTAACATTTTCTCCTTTAAAGCCTGTACACATAACTATTTATAAAAGCGTGGGTGATTAAAAGTTGCCAAAGGGCGTACGCATGACTGTGCTGGGCTGTGAATCCATAATCTTCCTCTTCACAGGATCTGCACAATTTAGATCTAATGATTGGAATTGCTTCTGCGGGCATCGCTGTATACCGAAAATATATCTGCACAAGTTTCTATCCTTGGTAAGTGCAAACCAGTTCTAATTACTTTCTGAATCATGATTTAAAAATACGTTGAACAAAAGTAACGTTATCTCTAATTTTAAACTTTTCAAAAGCAAGTTTTAACCTCTGCCCTCTGATTTGATCCAGACTGGGTATTTGGGGAAATTTCAGTTTGGTTATCATCAGTGCCCTGCTCCCACACTTCCCATAACACCCTCACCCCCAGGCACCCTATACCTTGTGATACTTCATGAAGACATGGTAGGTAAAATGGCACAGGCGGGTCTTGGAGTTTAAGGTGTCTTTCCTGGGCAGTGCCCCAGCAAGAAGCTAGAAAAGAGCTTCCTCAGGCAGGACCTGTATGTTCAGTCATTAATTGAACTTTTACCAAGTGCAGCCCTGCTCTAAATGCCAAAAGGATCTAGGAGACAGGTGCAGCAGGGTTTGTCCTGTGAGCACATGGATCAGATGGGGAGAATTTCCACACACTAGCAGTATAAGAGCCCTGGTGACACCGTGGGTTAAGTGTTAGGCAGCTAACCACAAGGTTGGTGGTTCAAGCCCACCAACTGCTGCACAGCAGAAACATGTGACAGTCTGTTTCTGTAAAGATTTACAGCCTCAGAAACCCTAGGGAGCAGTTCTACTTTATCCTGTAAGGTCACTATGAATTGGAATCAACACCACAGCAGTGGGGTGTTTGGGGACATTATAAGACACACCATCTGAAATTACACGGTGAGTGGAATTGACTTGTAAGAGAGAAGTTTGAGTTTAATGTGTCAGGCAGTAGAGATCTTTCTTCTAGGGAAAATAGCATAAGAAAAATACCATCTTTGTAATTGAGAGTGTGATAGTGTACAGAATGAGGATGGGACATATGTGCCAGGCGAGTCAAGGAGAGTGCACACTGCAGGCAGGAGGAGGTACAGAGACAAACGTGTGGACTGTAAAAGACAGAATGGTCCGGCAAGGCAGGAGTTGAGGGGAGAAGGATTTTAGAGAATATTTGAAGCCAGATTAAGTGTCATAAAGTTTGGTCCTTGCATCTAAATTTGCTTTATCATCTTGGCAACATAGAACTTCATTAAGATGTTCATCACACAATGAGTTATCACAATAGCAACAAAAATGCAAATCTTAGAAATAATTTGGTTCAATAAAATTCAGATATGACTGTCATAAAATCATCTTTGTAGTGGGCTTAGTGCTATGTTCAGGTCACCTTAGTAAGTATTGAAGGTGAAGTGTTAGTTAAACCTGAGCTAGTCACTGCTGGGTTCTGTGAAGAAAAACAGGAAGACTCACTAACAATCAGAGATATGCAGATGAAACAACCTTGCTTGCTGAAAGTGAAGAGAACTTAAAACATTACTGATGAATATCAAAGAGCACAGCCTTCGGTATGGATTGCATCTCAATGTAAAGAAAACAAAA
>NW_006408587.1:4298587-4300920 GCF_000296735.1 Chrysochloris asiatica
CAGACTGCAAAGCCGTTTGAACTGCAAGGTTGGTGGTTCAAGCTCACCAGTTGCTCCTTGGAAACCCTATACAGGGTTGCTATGGGTCAGAATCGACTCGATGGCACTTGACAACAGCAACATATGTGTGTGTGTGTGTGTGTATACATATATACATATGACTGTAATAACTTCAGTTTCACAATAAAACCTGTGTAACTGATCAAGGGTCTTTCTTACCCCTTGCCTCCTTTAAAAGACCTGCTGTAGTAGGAAACTCCAGTTCCAGTTTCCTTCAGTTGCTCCTTGGTTAGCTGGGGTATGGTCTGGGCATCTCTTTGGCCTGCTCAGGACCAGGATCAGGCTAAGCTGAGGGCCCAGCGAGGAATGGGCACAGGACTCATTTCTTCTCACAAAGCCTTCCCCCAAAATGCTAAGGACCAGGTTTGCATGGGCTAAATGGGACAGAGGTAAATAGTGATGTATGCTCAACCTTGGAACAACAGGGCTCTGTGATATAGGGATCAAGGCATAGTCTGAATGAGAAAAAGAGGGGAAATAATGTTAAGCTGCTTGACTGTCTTATGGATATTGGTTTCCCTTGCCTATTATTGTAAAATAGACACTTGAGTGGAATAAAACGGAATATCGGGAAACATGATTGAAGAAAGTTTGTAAGCCCGAATTCAGCCTATAACCGATTGGAATACCTAAGAGTAGTTCTAGAACTTTCCCAGTGAAATAGGCTTCCTGGAGAGCCTTTGTAGTATATAGGACCTTAGGTGGAATCCTGAGCCCCATTCAGAACCTTCTAAGGTGGGACATTCCCATGTGAAAGGACATGCAGACCAGCCTGGAACAGCTAGAAGAACAGAAGATACTTCTTGAAAAAAAGACCAGCAGGAAATATCCAAAAAATAAAATGGCAGTTTGATTAACTACTACAAGAACATGCAAATTGTTCGTCGGGGAACCACCAAGGCAAGCAATCAAGTCCCCTTTAGGACAAGCCCCCCTCCAAGACTGAAACTCAAAGAGAACACATGAGCAGACATGTAAGCTTGCTAGTGACCATGTTGGTCTGCTGATAAGTGGAAGAGGAGGAAAGACAGCAATGAAGAAATGGGCTGAGTTCAGCCAAGTTACATAGACGTCCATCAACCTGGAGATGAGATAGAGAAGAGGAAGGGTGGTTGGTACGAAGTGTGGTGAGACCTGGGGATTCCTGAGCCCATGGACAAGGACAATAGCCATGGAGGGCTAGAGCTGAGAGTGAAGTGTCCAGCTGATATGAAGTAAGGGGAGATGCATAATAACTCCCTAACTTCTAGATAGTACCCATTCGAGCTAGCTTTGATGTCTTGATGATCAGAACTCGACTAGAGGAAGATTTAAAAAAAAATTTTTTTTTTTTTAAATAAAAGAAACAAGTGTAAATTGCTACAATTTATTTGACTTGACCTATACTTATGGATGTAGTAACTCAGTATACCAACAGAGAGGGAAGGAGTCTTCACATCAAATATCAACGCTATCTCCTCTGTATACAGGGTTGATAGGGATGGGCAACTTAGACATTACATTGTGTGGCACTGTGGGCTAGTGTATCAGACTGCAAAGTCATTTGAACTGCAAGGTCGTTGGTTCAAGCTCACCGGCTGCTCCTTGGAAACCCTGTACAGGGTTGCTATGGTTCAGAATCAACTCGATGGAACTTAACAACAACAAACCTAAAATGGGGGGTGGGGGGGGTAGGGAGGTGTTATAAAGGCACAAAGTGACTGGCTTATAAGTTTTCCAAAGGGAGTTTAGTTTCAGAGTATGCAAGGGAAGATATACTCCCCACTGAATAGTTCTCATCTTGTCTAGATGGGTCTGGTGAAAAGAGATGGGGATAAGATTCTTATGATTCAATAGTGAATAATTGTTACCATGACTAATTACGACTGTCACAACTGTAAAGGTAGGAGTTTTGTAACAAAAAAGGGAGAGTAGTTAATCTTAACTGTCCAGCAACAGAGGACCCTAGGACCATCAAGGAAGAAGAACACAGCAAAATGTGAGACCCTAACCAGAGAAACAGTGACACCAGAGATGGAGGCAGAGAAGAGGACATGGAGAGATAGAACAGCTGAGAACTCTAGACTCATGGCAAGAGAAAGGCTGTGTGGTGGCGGCCAGGAGGCAGGCTTGCAGAATGTGCCCTTTGGTTGTTTACATGATTATATATTCCTGAGTATTTTTGTGTACATCTCCCTCACCCCCCCAAAAAAAACGGAATAGAAGCAAATACTGTTGAATGATAATGCATGGAGGAGATTGTAAACATTGCAATGAAATGATGAATATAAAAT
>NW_006408587.1:4301830-4367779 GCF_000296735.1 Chrysochloris asiatica
CAATCTCTTCTTCGTTGATAAGAATGTTGTTTATTGGTCCAATGGTGAGTATTTTTGTTTTCTTTACATTGAGATGTGATCCATACCGAAGGCTGTGGTCTTTGATCTTCATCAGTAAATGTTTTAAGTCCTCTTTACTTTCAGCAAGCAAGGTTGTATCATCTGCATATCGCAGGTTGTTAACGAGTCTTCCTCCAATCCTGATGCCACGTTTTTCTTCATATTACCCAGCTTCTCAGATTATTTGCTCAGCATACAGGTTGAATATGTATGGTGAAAGAATACAACCTTGTCGCACACCTTTTCTAATTTGAAACCATTCAGTGTTCCCATGTTCTGTTCAAACAACTGCTTCTTGGTCCAGGTACAGATTCCTCATGAGCACAATTAAGTGTTCCAGAATACTTATACTTCACATTGTTGTCCATAGCTTGTCATAATCCAGACAATCAAAAACCTTTACATAGTCAATAAAGCTTTAAAGGGCAGCCTTACATTTTTGCAGGCTAGTAGCCTGATTAAGGAGGCCATTAGTTCTAGGGGAGAGACCATCCTTGCCAATAGTCCCAGGAGTTCCTTGGCATTTTCATTTCCTCTCTAATTCAAGCTCACAAGCTGCTTCTTGGAAAACCTATACAGGGTCACTATGGGTCGGATCCGACTCAAAGGCACTTAACACCACCAGCGTATCCATTCTGCTCTTTTTGTAAGACACCACTTAGAAGTAATTAGCAGTTCTGGTATGACACTGTGGGATAAAGCACTGGACCACCAGGTCGATTTGAACCACAAGGTTGGTGGTCCAAATTCACTGGCTGCCCCTTGGAAACTCTACACAGGGTCACTATGAGTTGGAACTGACTCAACGGCACTTAACAACAACACAACAACAGAAGTGATTAGGGCAAAAAACCAAAAAACCAAATGCACTGCCATGGAGTTGATTCTAGCTCATAAAGCCAGCCTATAGAACAGCATAGAACTGTTGCTTATGATTTCTGAGTAGCAGACTGCCTTGTCTCTCTCCCTCAAAGTTCAAAGTTGCTGCTGGGTGTGAACCAACACTCCTGCAGTTAGCAGCCCAATACTTAACACACAAAGCCAGTAGTCGGTGACTCCAGGGCCATCTTGTTTCTAGGCACTGTAGAGTCAGTTCTGACTCATCTTAACTCTAAGTATAGGGTGTCTGAGGAGCGGCTAGTAGTTTGAACTGCCAACTTTTTGTTTAGTAGTTTAGTGCTTATCCTACAGTGCCACATGAGGACTCGGACTCCAGGGCCATAAGTGTGTTTAAAGGGACACATCTCAGAGAAGGGACCATGAGGCAAGACCCCAGACTCACGGAGGTGGAGGTAAATTCTAAACCACATCTGAAGACCCTCTAGGCTTTAGTCCCAGGGAGGAAATTCTAGACAGAGTGACCAGCATGAAATTCAGAGGAAAAAAGACCACAGCGGAGTCAGTAAAGTAGAAGGTGGGTGGGTGGGCGTGGTGGTGGTGGAGTGGGAATGACAGGACTTCAGGTGCTGTCAGAGCTTAGATTTTATCCTGAGGGCACTTGGTAGTGTGGTGGGCTGTGGAGTTGTAGCGACCCTGCATATGGTTTCTGAGGCTGTAAATCCTTGTTGCTGTTAGGTGCCATCAAGTCGGTACCGACTCATAGCGACCTTAAGCACAGCAGAACGAAATAAACACTGCCCTATCCTGGGCCAACCTCACTGTTGTTTCCACGCTTGAGCCCATTGATGCTGCCACTTGGCCAATCCATCTCGCTTGGGGTCTTCCTCTTTTTCTCTGACCCTCCACCTTACCAAACATGATATTCTTCTCCAGTGTCTGGTCCCTCCTGACAATATGTCTGAAGTATGAGAGACGAAGTTTGGCCATCCTGGTCTCCAAGGAGCACTCTGGCTGCACTTCTTCCAACACAGATCTGTTGGTTCTGTTGGCAGCTCATGGCACTTTCAATATTCTCCTCCAACACCATAACTCAAAAGCATCAATTCTTCTACGGTCTTCTTTATTCACTGCCCAGCTTTCGCATGCATATGAGGTTATTGAAAATACCATGGCTTGGGTCAGGTGCACCTTAGTCCTCAAGCTGACGTCTTTGTTCTTCAACACTTTAAAAAGGTCTTGTGCAGCAGATTTACCTAACACAATACGTCATTTGATTTCTTGACTGCTGCTTCCATGAGTGTTGATAGTTGAACCAAGAAGAATGAAGTCCTTGACAACTTCAATCTTTTCTCAAAGCCTTATCTTTGTCCCACGGAAAAGCTGGTAGTTTCCAACTGCTGACCTAAAGGTTAGCAGCCCAACTCTTAACCACTATGCTACCAAAGCTCCTTTGAGGGCACTTATGAGACACTAAATTTCCTACATGGAGTGATCACAGTGATGATGATTCCATTCTTTCCCTAATCATTTACTTTGTATGTGCTCCCTTGATAGATTATGAGCTTGATGTAGTGACTGCATGTCCTATTCATTCTGTGTTTCTAGGGCTTGGCACGTTGCTTATACATTTTAGACACTCAGTGTCTTTTTTTTTTTTTTTTTTTTTTGATGAATGAATAAGCGGTAGTAGGGAACTGCTGTAGGGCTTCAGGCCAGGGAACAACATACTTCTTTCCTGCACTTCATCAGCTTTGCTCAAGCAAAGAGTAAAAGAAATTGGGTGACATGGGAAGGGAGGGAGCACTGAGCTTGAATATTCTGAACTAAAGAAAGTCCGACTGGAGGCCCCCTTGTTTGTGAAACAGGTGTGGTGACGGGTCCACAGATCCGCATAGGCCCTGCAAAGCAAGGGTGAGACCTCAAAACCTGTTGGGTTCTCCCAATTTATTCTGCAAATCAGGAGTGCCTGTACCTGCCCTTTGGAGAAGCCGGCTTTCTCACAATCTGTCTGTACACCCCAAGATGCTACTAGTCATGATCCTGAGTCACAAGGCCGACATACTCCATGTCTGCAGGCAGGGCAATGTGTCTCCCACACTAGCGAGAGTACCTAAACAGTGAACTCTTGGTCATCCATAAAAGTCACTTGTCAAACTGTACGTCTGCCAGTGCATTGTTTAATGTAAATGTTATGATAACATAGCTTATTAATGCATTATTTAATATTTAATATAGGCTTGTCGTTGACTTAAAGAGGTATTACATCTGTAATTAAACACTTTGACCTCTCTGTTTTGGAATGCTCTACCAAGGTCTTCATATAATTCTAGAGCATGATTGTTGTTGTTAAGGTGCCGTTGAGTCAATTCCAATCCATAGCGACCCTGTATAGGGTTTCCAAGGAGTAGCTGATGAGCTTGAACTGCTGACCTTGCAATTCAAACGGCTTTACAATCTGGCGCATTAACCCACAGTGCCACACCAGGTCTCCTAGAGCATGGTAGAATTCCTTTATTTCCTCAAACGTATTTCAGAAATAGAGACTCCGACTCCAGTGTGGAAATGTGCCTCCTTTGTATGGGCTACCGTATAGTTTTTGTTGTGGTTGTTGTTGTTACATGCTGATCTAGTCAGTTCTGACTCATAAGCGACCCTGTATGGAGTTTCCAAGGAGCAGTTGGTGGATTTGAACTGTCCACCTTGTGGTTTGTAGTCCACTGCTAGTTCTGTAGCACCACACCAGGAGTCTGGGCTACAGTGTAGTTTGATATAATAAAGCAAATGAATTAATTTTAAAAGTTAACCCTTGAATCAATTTTAATTGTTGGAAATGGGCATTGGGCACCCACTATCTGTCCAACACAGTACAAGGGAATTTCCATGCTCAATCCATTTGAATCCTCACTAGGCGACTTAAAAGAAATGTTATTCCCACTACCCGACAACTTCATATGAACAAGCAAGACCTGAGCTCAGATCCTGGCTCCAAGGGTTTCTGGTTGGATAGTGTTGAGTACTTACGAGATATCTTGTAACCCCAGTCTCTTCATCGAGAACTGTTTATGATGTTACATACAAGGGTAAGTAAAAACATATTGCTACTAGGGTTCCAGTTCATACACACAAGGGTTTATTCCAAACAAAATGGGTTTTAACATATCTCTGCAATCAGTGATGTTGTTGTTACATACCATCTAGTCAGTTTCAATACATAGCAACCCTGTAAAGGGCTTCCAAGGAGTGACTGGTGAGCTTGAACCACCAACCTTGTAGTTCAAACCTACCTTGCAGACCAGTGTATTAACCCACAGTGCTATACAGACAAGTTCTCTTAGTAATACCCTTGTCTTCATTTCCTTAGGGTGCCCTTCAAAGCAAAGTCCTATCAAAATAGTGACTTCTGAGAGCATCTGCTAGGCCAGTTAAATTCAAAGCTAAGAGATCAGCTCAGAAGGTCATGACAGCTGTTTCTGAGAATTCCAAAGGGATATAATCATGATAGATTGTCTCAGAAGGCACAGGATGATCACAAGGGCTCAATAGGAAGAAGTTTTAAGAAAATGGAAACCTGCATTGGCAGGGAAAAGGCCAGGAACATTGGAATAAGAAAATATTTTCTACAATGAGAGTGCACGGGCTCATCAAGATTAGTATCAAGAGCTGTTATATGAGAATTCAATTCTGTTGTCAAACCTTATACCCTTTCACTCTACAGCTCTTATTGTGCCCCTTCAGAATTCCCCAAACTCAACATTCCAAAAGAACATGACTGAGTCCCTTGAGGAAGTCAAAACCGCTGCCACTTTGATGTGGTTTAGATCAAAGAGTGCAGAGTTCTTTGAGGAAGAAGATTTAGCTGGAAATGCCATCTTCAGAAATACATAGACCTAGATGGAGTCTCTATCGAGAAACAATAGCTTTGCATTTGTTTAGTAAAGGTTTCTGTGATTTTTTTGTGTGGCACTGTTGGATAAACACTACACTGCTAACTGCAAGGTCAGTAGTTCAAACCCACAAGCTGCTACTCAGGATCATTATTATGAGTCTATTATGCGTCCAAACCAACTTTCAACAACACTTAACAACTAAAGAAAACATTTTGCAGCAATGCTTTTTGACTTACCCTCATACTTTTCCGAACTGTTGCAAGGCTTACTTGAAAGGATGCTATTGAAGTTCTCAGTAGGAAGATTAGTATATAAAAAAACGTTCAATTAATAGTGTGGCACTGTAGAATCAGCACTGGACTTCGAACCATAAGGTTGGCAGTTCAGATCCACCAGCTGCTCCTTGGAAACCCTATACAGGGTCACTAAGAGTCAGAACTGACTCAACAACACTTAACAATGTTATTCAATTATTATGCCAATGCTGGCTATTAAATAATGGAGTTGCGACATGTTGCCTGCCCTCAGCTGTCTGTCCAGGTACACGCCAGCTCACTGAGCATCCCATCGTCACAAAAGCAACTTGCAGTGTACAGAGTGTGTGGCTCATGTTTTTTGCTATTTCAAAGTTAAATCATAATCCACTGGCCCATATGCGATACTGAGCTTCATTCAGCTACTTGGTATTTGGATGAGGGTATGGGGCCACTATCCTTCATTCCTACTCTGCAGTCAAGACTAGGAAGCTGAGAGTCCCCACTCCTCAGGATTGGCGGTGGCTAGGCCACACATTGAGAAGTCATAGCAACAACCTGGCTGATCACTGATGTGTTCTGTTTTGTTGTGTTTTTGTTTTCGTTTTATAGGGTGAACATTCTAAAAATTTCTTTCAAAAGGAAAAAGTTCTTTATACATCAGCGACAAAAACAGGTGAGTTAATCTGCACTTGCTGTGTTTCTTATCTTTTCAGTCACCTCAGCTCTTAGCTCTTTAGAGAAGAAAGACTCCCTGAGTGTTACAGTCAACACGTTAGGCTGCTAACTGAAAGGTCAGAGGTTCAGGTCTACCTAGAGACTCCGTGGAAGAAAGACCAGATGGTCTACTTCTGAAAACCAGCCATTCAAAACCCTGTGGAAAATAGTTCTACTCTGACAGACATGGGGTTGCCATGGTCTGGAGTTGACTTGATGACAGCTGGTTAGTAGGGAAAGAAAGCATGGTACAGGAGAAGGAAAATGGGCTTTGGAGTCCAGAGTTCTCTAGATAGTTCATTCTCCTGCCAGTTAAGGAAAATAAACTGACTTTGGAGCCAAAGGCAGGGCATTTAGAACCCAAATCTTCTGCTTATAGTTTCCATTTAACCTCACCTAGTCCAAGTTTCCTCAATTCTAAACAATGCAATAGTGGCCACCTCTGAGGAATCATGCAGATGAAATAAAATAGCACTGGTCAGAGAACCAGTCAGAGTAGCAGTAACTGTGTACAAGGGCAGTCCCTTCCCTCATGCCTTCACATTTATAAGAGGAGTCCAGCCTCTAGGTGGCTCCATTTAGTTGTGTACGTGGAGGAGTCAGAGTGAGATGCATGAGTACATGGGCTCCCACAGCTAATGAATGGGAAGCTGGATTTGAACCCACTTCATTAAGAATCCGGGATCTCTAGTATGGTGCTTGTAGGATCAGTGCGGGACTGCTAACCACAAGGTCTGCAGTTCAAATCCACCAGCCTCTCCTAGGAGACCATGTTACAGGGTCCTTATGAGTCAGAAGGGCACACAGCAACAATAACAAAGACTCCTGTTCGTCCCTCCTACCACACCCCGTCTCTTATGCTGCCTACTTTTCTTTCTATCTTTGCTTACTGTCACTACGTTCATTTCCCAGGTTTTTAAAAAATATAATATTACTTAAAATTACTCAACATAGAAATGAGCTCTTAGAAATCAGAACATTGAAGCTGCAATCAAACTAGGATTAGAACCTGGGTCTCCTGACACCTAATGTAAGATTTGAGGTGGGACAGAAATACGCAAGATAGTAATTTAGCATGAAAACAGGAAACTTGAGTTTGCAAAGCAAAGTCATTAAAGTGATTATTAGATGTGAGCAATGAATTCTACTCTGATTTGTGGAAGGCAAATGGAGAAATTCAAAGGGTTATGCAGTCCTTGTTGTATCATACAAGAAAGATCAGATCTTCAAGAGAGATTTACCCAGAACTAAATGGCGCTGTGGGTTAATGTGCCAGACTGCAAAGCTGTTTGAACTGCAAGGTCAGTGGTTCAAGCTCAACAGCGGCTCCTCGGAAACCCTATACAGGGTTGCTATGGGTCGGAACTGACTCAATGGCACTTAACAACAACAACAAATCTGAAAAGAATCTTAGTCCCTTATCTGGTTGTTCCAGATATATCCAACCCAGGGATGTAAGCAAACTTGAAATAAAAGTGTGCATGTAGGACCACAGATGATATAAAAATAGATCCGAGTCCTTTGTAGGATCACACCCACAATGATGGTTAAAGGAGCCATGGTGATGCAGTGGTGGTCTGACTGCTATCCAAAAGGTTGGCAATTCAAGCCTACTTGGTGGCTTGGCCGTAGAAGGACCTGGAGATCTGCTTCTGTAAAGGTTGCAGCCAAGAAAATACTATGGGGAAGTTCTAGTCCGTCACATGGGGTCACTAGGGCTTGGAATTGACACAGTGGCATCCAGCAATAATGATGACTTACAAATCGTACTCTTAAATGTTCTTTAAAAAGTTGGTTTGTAGCTTGAGTTATTTCGAAATCCATTTTCTTTCTGTTGATCACTAATCTGGGTAGAAAGTGCTTGCAGAACCTTGTCCCTACGCCTTCACAGGTGAAATGAATACTGTGCTTTTCTTCACAGACTGAATCCAGGGAACATATTGTTTCCTTCAACATGCTAAATTACAGATCTTGCAAAAACCTATGGAAGTCCTGTGTTGAGCACCATACATTCTTTCAGGCAAAGAAGCTACTACCTCAGGAAAAGAATGTTCTGTCTCAATACTGGACTCTGGGCTCTAGGAACCCCAAAAAGTGAGTATGCTCTAGGAACATTATCCACAGTAGTCTGGGATGTAGACAGAGGAGCAGAGCATTACCGCTGCTGCGTACCATGTCACAATCAAGGAAGTGTGTGACAGTAACTCCCAGCAACACTGTGTGTGAAGCACACTGGGCTTTCCAGACCCATGCCACTTAGCCAGCTTCTTCCAGAGGGTGTTTCACAGGATGTTAACAGTATAAGATGTGCCACGAAAATAAAGGTCTGTAAAGCCAAACAAGGAACCCTGGTAGGAAACAGTTACACACTCACCTGCTGACCAAAAGGTTGTCAGTTCAAATCCACCCAGTGGCTCTACAGGAAAAAGACATGGAGGTCTACTTCATAAAGATTACAGTCAAGAAAACCTCTGAGGCAATTCTACTCTGTCTCATGGGTCACCCTGAGTCTAAATTGACTCAGTGACAACAACAAAGTCAAATGACTTTAAGATATGTTGCCTATCATAATGATAAAATAATAGTTGTAATAATCTCAGCAGACAATTTGAGTGTTTACTTTGTGCCAAGCATACTCCTGATTAATTCTTAAAATAGTTCTTACATCAGTGGTGTTCAAAGTATCCAATGATTAGTAAGGTAGGAAGGAGCCCCACTGGCATAGTGAGTGCATTGGGCTGCTAACCGCAAGGTCAGCAGTTTGAATCTACCAGCTGTTCTGGGGGAGAAAGATGAGGCTTTCTGCTCCCATAAAGATTAAAGACTTATAAACCGTGTACAGGGTCATTATGAGTCAGAACTGACTTGATGACACTCAGCAGCCGCAGTAAAATATGAAAAAAAAGTCAATATATATATAGTTTTAAGTTTCATTTAAATTAAAATTTATTCTCTAAATGAATGAACCATTTGGGGCATGCTTCATATTTTGGTTTATTTATTGTAAAACTGTTTTCTAAGTTAACATAAGCTATAGCAGGAATTGTTTATCAAATTATTCTTTACGACTTATAAAATCATTTATTAGTTTTTTTAAGATGTCTTTTGTAGGCTCTGGTTTTGTTTGTTTTTGTTGATGTAGCTGTTAATAACGGATGCTGCTATACAAGCCACTGTTTACATGTGGAGCTACATCAGACTGTTCGATGATTTGCCTGTTAAATTGATAATCATGTGAGAGATGGATTCCATAAGGAGTAAATTGCTGTTACTGTCAGTGGTAATATTTATGGCACTAGATACCCTCTCTCAGCATCTGATAAGCCAAAAACAAATATATTTTTTAAGTTTTTAGCTCTTATACTACCGTCTAGTATTTGGAGTTCTGATTTGGTGCTGTAGGATAAACACTGAACCACAAGGGCAATGGTTCAGACTCACCAGCAGCTCCTCAGAAACCCTATACAGGGTTGCTATGAGTCAGAACTAACTTGACAGCACTTAACAACAACACCAGCAAGTATCTGTATACATTCAATAGCTCAAGTCTTGACCGAGTCGTGAGAAATAGTGTATTGGAGTAATGCATTGCAATCAAGTTGGGTCTAATCCTTCCATTCATGTGAGAGGTGGCCTAGTCAGCCAGCTAAAGGCTGTGACTCTGCTGCTGAGCAGCCTGGGCTCAGATTCTACTGGTGTCACCTTAGGCCTAGTCCCTGGCTTCAGTTTCCTCATTTGTGAGATGCAGCCAACTCAGAAGGGGGAGGTATTCTGGTTACCTCCTCCTATGTAATATACAATGCCAATTTCAGGGGCTTAGAACAACCACCATCCTATTATATCTCAAGACTTTGTGATCAGAAATCAGGAAGGGTGAGGCATGATGATTCTTCTCCCTGTGATGTGGATCTTTCCTGGTAGTGTTTGGCTGTGGTGGCTGTGCTGGTGTGGAGGATCCAGGTGACTTCTCGCACCTACCTGGTGCCTTGATGAACTAACTGGTTGGAAGACTGGGCTCACCAGTTCCTTTTATCTTCCCTTGTAGTCTCAGGGCCTCTCCATGTAGAACTCCAGCAGGACTTTAAGAGTCTCAGGCTTAGCATAGAACTGATCCAGAACTGGTCCAGCTACTGTATTGGCTAAGACAGCCATAGGTTCAAGAGTCAAAGAGTTTGCAGCCATCTTTAATCTGCAGTGAGTCGCATGGGATGTGAAGATGGTACCAGCTGCAGGGCAAGAACTGCTTGCCCTCCTCTTGAGTCTCCTTTTTCCAGATGAGGAAACTGAGGCTTAGAGAATTTGAGTGATTTACCCAAGCCCTAGAGACACATACACATGTTTGTCTATTGGATCCGCTGAGAGATCTACGCAAAAGACTGTCTACTTTTGAAACATAATATGACTATGGAGTCTTGGTGTGGTGCTGTGGGTTAATGCACTGGATTGCAAGGTCGGTTTGAACTGCGAGGTTGGTGGTTCAGGCTCACCAGGGTCATGATGAATTGGAACCGTTAACAACAACAATATGACTGTGGGACTTTTTTTTCAAGGAGTGCCAATCAATAAGCCAACATGTATTTTGAGGCATTGCTACATTAAGTCTTTGAATCATCCAGCTTGCTCTCCTTGTTCTAATCCTATGCTTTTAATTAACGATAATGTGGTCCCTGGGTGACTGCTAACCCAAAGGTTGGTGGTTCAAACCCACCTACCCACACTGCAGAAGAATGATGTGGCAGTATGCTTCTGTAGATGACAGCCAAGAAAATTTTATGAAGCACTTTGGCTCTGTAAAACCTGGGGTCACCATGAATCGGAAGCACCTCTAGAATAACAGGTGTGGTGATTTTCGTTGATTTCTGATGGAAATCTTAGTGATGCATCCTAATGGGGGAGTGCCAGCATTTCTTACTGTAAATTAGTATGTTGATGATCTAGATAGTGTGTTGTGTTATTTTTGGTGCTTTGTGTGCTGTTTTTATTTGGTTGGTTTTAGGCCATGAGGAAATGTGCAGAATATTTTAATAAGTCACGAGAACATAGTTTAAAGCTTAAAAATGGCTTCAAATGCCATTCCCTCAAATAATTCATTCTCTGAGTCTTCTAGCTAGCTAACATTTGAATTCTCTAGATATAAATAAAATTCAAAAGGAACTATCATTTCTAAGCACATTTTCGATCCCCGTTGCTGTGTGGTGACAGCGTCTACAGGCTAGGGTGACAGGTCACTTAGGAGGCTGGCAGTGATCTGCTCCTGCCGGTGTGCATAAAGTGAGACTTTCCTGCAACTGCTGGTACTGTAATCGTATGCAATTCCAAAATGCCTTCTAATCCAGTTAGGCGTTATTGCTTGCAGTAGAAAGGATGAAAAAGTATTTTCACCAGAAGAGAAGAAATGTCATAGATTAAAGACAGGACACAAAGGAATTGCTCTTGACTCACATATTTTCTCTCCTTTTAACTTTGGCTAGTGATATCATGGACTATAGCGGGTGTGGGTCAGGGAAGGAGGGTGTGTGGACTCTGCCTCACATATGCCCAGTTTCTTTCTTATTGAGCATGTCTGTGTAGGAAGTGAACCTGCATCTGGTTTTTCAGGTCTCTCAATAACCAGTATTGCAAAAAGGTGATTGGAGGGATGGTGTGGAACCCAGCCATGTGGAGATCTTTATCGGTGGAACATTTAGAAACCAAGAGTCTGCCTTCTCGATCCCCTCCGATTACTCCCAACTGGTATGTCCTCCACTGCTTGTATGCTCACTGGTAAACACTTGATCACCTTTGAAAATAAAAAGACAACATCATAGATTCTACTTTATAGATAGCAGGTGGTCAGCAATCTGATTTTGTATTTGTATTTTTGGCTGTTGCAGAAGGAGCTAATTTCATGAAGTCTAGCTAGGCCATTTTTCCTTGGTGTGGTAATGCTTCGACATGCTTTTTTTTTTTTTTTTTTTTAACTGTAGTTACTTGATGAAATAGATTGGAAACTTGCAGCATGATGAAGTGCCCCTCGTGGAATAGCAGTGCATATTAGCATATAAGTCTCTGAGAAGTCCTGTGATATAGCAGCAGGGGCAGCTGTAATTAATTTCATGTTCCTATTGTTGTTGTTGTTAAGTGCTGCCGAGTCAATTCTGACCCATAGCGACCCTGTGTAGGATTTCCAAGGAGCAGCTGGTGATCTGATACCACCGACCTTGCAGTTCAAACGGCCTTGCAGTATGGCGCATTAACCCACAGCACCATACCAGGACTCCATGTTCCTATTAGCATGATACAAACAACCTTTGAGGAAAATGACTAACTTTGGCCCTGATAGAACTGATATATAGATGTGTGACCCACAGCAGCAGCATCTGTGGACCCAGCTAGAAGGAAGGAAGTAGCAGGTAGGCAAAGGAGGCAGGGCACTAGATTGCAGCTGAAATACCCAGATTCTGGTTTCGACTCTTGTATTAACTAACAAGTTTGTTTACTACATACCTTGGTCTCCATTTCCCCATCCATTAAAGGATTATAAAATCACCACAAATGAAGTCGTAATGTGCAAGTGTTTTGTGAGCTTATAAAAAAGCATCAGGTGGAATTATGATTAATATTATTTATTATCGTGTTCCCAAAGACATCAGGCCATTTCTGTGAATGCTGCCTCCAAACAGACCTAGCCTTGAGAGAAAGGGAAACCAAATAGGAGACCTTGCCCAGTCCTATGCTGCAATAAAAGCATGGCTTTCTGGTTGTTCCACTACATACAGGGTGGGCCTGCAGGTGTCTGCTGTGACCAAGGGAAAGAGGTAGAGGCAGGTGAGAAGAAGAGCGCAGGGTCACTAGTTCGGGGTTCCTCACTGGGTTCAAATGTTCCTGGCTGGGATGATGATGGTATTTATAGTGCTTAAAGTCATGATGAGACCAAATAAGCATGTTTCTTGGTTCCCAAGGTTTAGGCACTTTGTTCTAAAGAGGTGAAATGTGTGCTATAACATAGTAGCTTAATTGATCTGGAAGTATCTTGAACAGCAGTACCAGGAACCCAAAATCACAGACCCAGGACTGCAGCCAGGAGGGCAGTGGAGGGAGGTGGTGACCATGCTCAGACCCTGGAGTCCTTTTAGGTTATTTATAGCCCTTTCCTGAGAGCCACAAGGCTTTCTACATCTGCTTCAGGTGCAGCATATTGACTACCTGGGCCCGAGGGGAATGTGAATAGCAGAGGCCCGACCCTCCCAAGGAGATAACAGAGAAAGGGAAAATAGGAAAAGAAGGAGAACTTAGAAAGTTCAGCAGCCTGGTTCACCCATGGGAGAAGCCAATACTCAGGTACTGCCCCAGGTGTCTCAAGAGTATTGCTTAATTTTCAGGAGCAGATAGGTACAGCTTAGACCCAGAGAGGTGGCATGCTAAGTCTAAGGCCACATGGCTCCTGCTGTCATTGGAGGAACTAACTCCACGTTTTAAGGTGTAGATTTAAAAGAAAAGGAGCCCTGGGGATACAGTGGTTAAGTGCTCAGCTGCTAGCTGAAAGGTCAGTGATTTGAACCTACGAGCCCCTCCACAGGAGGAAGATGAGGCCATCTGCTTCGGTAACGATGACAGCCTTGGAAACCCTTTGAGTCAGTGCTGCTCTGTTCTGTAGGGTTGCTATGCGTCAGTGTCGACTCTCTGACAGTGGGTTATTTAAAAGAAAGCAAACCTTTTCCCTTGGTTCAGGTGAAGTTCACATGAAGAGATGTGCTTGAAATAAGAATTGTTTTACCAAAACATACTGCGGTACCTAAACCTTTATTTACACTGTTTGAGTGAATCAGAAAAACTGTCTGATGAGCAGTCAAGATGGCCCATCTTTGAGACCTTGGGTTTTCCTGGAAGAATAACTCACTCTAAATCAACGAACATCTGCTTGCCAAGAGGCAGAAGCCAATGCAGCCCTGCCAAATTGTAAAGCTGTAGTGACAGACTGGTGTTCTGGGGACCACACCACGTAGCTGATCATTCTTGCTGTTATAACTTACCAGCTCTTGACTTCTGATTGCAACAGTCAGGTCATTCCCAGAACATTCAGGGCACAAAGTTAGATCACAGGTGTCCAAAAAGTTTAAAATGGCATTTGCTTTTAATAATTTACATTCGCCCTCTCCCACCACCCAGGCGAAGCCCTCGGCTCCGGCACGAAATCCGAAAGCCACGGCACTCTTCCGCAGACAACCTTGCGAATGAAATGACGTACATTACAGAGACTGAAGATGTCTTTTATACATACAAGGGCTCCCTGTCTCCAAAAGACAGTGATTCTGAGGTTTCACAGAACCGAAGCCCACACCGAGAGTAAGAAGCTTGTGCTATTTTCTTCCATTGTATCTGCTTATTTGGTTGTTGATTTTACTGGGAGGAATCATGGGCCGGGGCCTGCAGCTTGCTCCCCTGAGTAGCTCTCCACCAGGTTTAGAATGAAGTCAGACTCTCTACTTCCCCCTAAAAACATAGCTGTGTGCCTGGTGTCCGGATCTTAACACTGCTTTTTAGTTACAGAAAAGACTCGACCTTCTTGTTAGCAATTTTGAATGGTCTCCTCTCCAGTCTGAAAGCAAAGCCCAGTTGAAATCTTTCTGTATTTGAGAGACCTAAGCTCTAGGACCAAGTTGACAGTATTATTTCTCTGGAGTCTCCAAGTTTTACCTCTGCATGAGATCTGAAGGTCTGTGAAGTATGCTCATTTCTATCTCTTCATGCAAAGCCTTCCTGGAATCCCAGTATGCCCTCTAGGCATTTGTTCTGCAGTAACGATTAATATGAAGAGAAAGCATGTGTAAAACATCTCTGATTGTCTTTGTTAGAGATTTGTCAAGGACAGTTTACACTCTGTTCTTTCATGTCCCCACTCCCCTTTTTTTAATGTAGCAAATTCTCCTCACGTCTCAAGACCAGGAACACTATATCCCTCCTAACATAGTATCTTGAGTGCTTTTATTATTCTGTTAGATATGCCTAATCCACCAGTTCCCTTTGTGCCTTGATTGCCAGGGAGTTCAGAGCTCCGTGTTATATATGCACACTAACATTCAATTTCCTTAGCCCAGGTTCTTTCTCTTCTTTCCTTGTCTTTATTACGTGAGTCCGTGCTTTTTTCTCTTATGAATCCACAGTTCTAAACCTTTTGGGTAGAACCATCACAAATCATTATTGGAGGTAGACAAGGCATAGATCATAAATAAAATGACATTGTAAGTCAAATATGATAGGAAAGGATAAAACTGATAGTATTCATTGTGTGCCCATTCCATTAAATCCCGTACCTGGCCCAAAATACAGAAACATAATGCCTTTCTAACAACAAAGGATTAGCAAGAAAGAACTTTAATGAATCTGTAAGTGTCTTAGCACTCCAGGTGTAAAGCTGTAACTGCATCCTGATCACCCAGGAGGCATTCACAGGTGAATTGCAGATCTCACTCCCCTCCCATAATGTCATCATCTCCATGAGGTCCCTGACCATAGCAAACATGGTTTCTAGTTTATCTATGTTCTTAACACCTCTGGTCAAATAATCCCTCTACTCATTATTGCCTTGTGACCTCCTGAACTGGGATGACACTCTCCCTTGCTCCAGCTGGCAGCCTGCTGCCCAGTTGAGGCTACAGTGGGAGGAAGGTGTGTCCCTTTGTGTGACACTGAGTCTTTGCAGACCACAAGCAAGTCTAGAAGCACAAGGCAGGAGTGTATGACTAGAGTCTATTTCAGTGTGCAATGGGGGCTCTGTCACTTTGGTGAAAGAAGAGGGCTGCAGGCTCTGAAAAGACCAGTGTCTCCTACATCACACCTTCCTGCTGTATGGTCTGCAGTCACATCATGGAATTGCAGAACCTCCAGACCAGACTTCCCTGCACTGTCACCGTTAGACGCATGTGGCTATGCAGACTTTAATTTGTCAAAATTACTTTTCAAAGTGCGGTTCCTCAGCATAATGACCTCATCTCAAGTGCTCAATGGACACATGTGGCTAGTGGCTACCCTATTGAGTGGCACAGATACAGAACATTTTCTTCATCGCAAAAAGTCCGTAGGACAGCAGCATTGTCTAGACTTAGCTCTGGAATCTCCACGTTAGAAGAACATTTCTCAAATGGGAACTGAGTGTGTGTACGCTTAGGATCATCTGCTTGCTTTCAGGGTGGGCATTTAGCCCCCAGTCTCCTGCTCTTCTGTGGATGAATGGCTTCTCAGTATCCTCAGCTACTTGGTCCACAGTCAGTGCCAGGTAGAGAAGAGATGATCCCTTTTTGGTGATGTATGGATATCCAGAAGTCCCTCGTGGGAAAGAGCTCAGCAGTGAACCAAATGACTGAGGATTTCAGAAGAAAGGCCTGGTGATCTGCTTTCAAAAACTCAGCCACTGACGAACCCTGTGGAGCATAGCTCTACTCTGACACACATGGACTCACCGTGAGTCAGTGAGTCAGTCATATGGGCGTCTTAAAGGAACACATTCATTCCTGTGCCCTGCAGGACCCTTTGCTGGTTATTGAGGGGAACACAGAAGTAAATTAGGCTTTACCTTCTGAGAGCTGCCAGGTCAGCAGGGCAAATAGAACATTAGCAGCCCTTGTAACTGCTATGTCCCTTTCTCAAAGAAGCCGGTTTATGGAACTGAGGATTCTCCTCAATCTGATTTTCCCACTCTGGTTTGCAGTCACAGCATGGAACTATAGAGCCTCCAGGCCTTCGCTATCCTATAAAGCAGCTTCTAACCACATGGGACTATTTGAATTTAAATTCATTAAAATTAAGTCACATTTTAAATGGACTTCTTCAGGTTCTGTTTAAGCCATTTGTGGCCCTAATAACTCCTCCGCATTGCATACAGATTCTTTTTGAAACTATTCTGTGAGGCCTTGTAAGATGTCTTATCCTGGGGCACTCACTTTACAGCCAACTATTCAAAGTAGCAAACCATGGTGGTTCCCAGGCAGCCTGACGTAGCATGGCTTTGCCAGGTGCACTGACAGAAGACATCTTCCAGCATCAACTCAGGAGGAGCATGCAGCTGTGCTCTGCAAGTGGGGTGGCCTACTGGGAAACTGGCCTCCTGAACACTTCAGCCCAGAAGGGGCCCCTCTTCCTGCTGGCCTCCTTCCAGTGGGTCTTCCTGAGAGTTTGGGGACCCTCCACTGCCCAAGGCAAGAAGGAAAAGTTGGTCTGTATTAGGTGGGGAAAACTGTGTTGGGTACTTCAGTGCATATTTGTACAACGTTTAAGAAATGTTTGACATGTTTTATGCAGCAATTTGTGTGAAGAGGCAAAAAGAAGTATTATGTCAGAGAAATCAGATGAATAATATCGAGACAGCGAGGAGCCTTCCTTTTAGAAAGAAGAATTAAGTGTAATGTTCTGTACCCATCTTAAAAAGGAGAAAGAAAGAACACGGTTAAGGCTCTAAATCATAAACCAAAGTGGCACGGCTCAGACTTTCTGAATAGGATCGTAGTGGATGAGTCACTTGCTGGTTCGCTTCATATTTATAGCAGCACAGCAAAGTTTATGATTATAGTTATGAATTCATGGCAGTTTGCTTTGTATCAGAAGTAGGCGGTGCTCTTTTGTTACTCCCAAGCTTCTGTCAACCATTTTGTTAGGTTTTTTTTTGCCCTTCCTTCAGAAGAAAAAACAAATTTTTGCAGATAAATAAGTTTTCTTCATAGCAAAACAGCCCTACCATCTCCAGGCCAGGAAAGGGAGGAGAAAAAAAATCACTTAAAGAAAAAGAAAATTGACTTCCAGAGCAGAGAAACTGGGGAAAACAAGTTTTAGGACCAATTAAGGTTGTATATGGAAGTGATTTTTTTTTTTTTTAATTTAATTAAAGCCGTTTTGGTGAGGCTTCAGGGTAAGCTAAGTCATCCTTAGCTCCTTTGTTATTCATGTGTTTGCCTCTTAATTTAGAACCTGTCTTGTTCCATGAGAGTTAGAGCAGCTGTCACTTTTTACTTCAACTTTTGTTCATTGGAAGGAGCTTTGGGGGCTTCTTCAGCCACATTGGCGGTGGAAGAGCCCCTTCAGTCTTATCATCTGATCAACCAAGACAAAGGGCTCCCTTTCAATATGGCGGCCCATTCTGTTGAACAGCCCAATTGTCCAATGCTCTTCCCTAGTTGAACTGAAAATCTCCAGATGACCCTGAGCCAGCATGAGCATTACCATACATAGCTCTCTGCTTCGAGCTGTTGAAACAACACATGCAACTTGTTTCCAAGTCTTGCTGACAACTTGGTCTAGTTTAAATTAAACAGTTCCAATTCCTTCAGCCATTCTTCTGTCTTCGCCTACTTATGTCACTATTTCTGAGTGTACTTTCATCCTACGTTTCATCCTTCAAGACACTCAGAGCTGACTGTAGGGAGAGGATTTGTATACCGTTTGGGTATCTCTCTCAGTGGACAGCAGCAGGGATAGAATTCATTAAGAGTGTTTTTGTTTGACTTCTCTGAAACTTGTCTGTCTTCCTACTTGGTTTTGGCCCACATGCAGAAGAATATCTTACAAATGTGAATTCCTCACAAATAAACCCTACTTAGCCCAATTTCTGGTGTGGCACTATGGGTTAATGCACCATACTGCAAAGCCGTTTGAACTGTAAGGTCAGTGGTTCAAACGCACCAGCTGCTCCTCGGAAACCCTATACAACGTCGCTATGGGTCGGAATCGACTCGACAGCACTTAACAACAACAAGAAGAAGCCCAATTTCAACTCATCATCTCTCTCATGTCTAATCTGTGGCTTCCACATCTTGATGAGTGGGTGCAGCCTTTGAATACTCACCAGTTTACTCTTAATAGAAACTTCAGTCATCCTTGATTCCTCTCTTCCTCGTACTCTTTATCTAATTTAGCATCTTGTTAATTCTATCTCCTAAGCCTCTCTTGAATTTGACCCTTCCACTGTCCTGTCTGGACTGCCTCTGTTTCGTTACCATCATCTGTCCCATAAGTCATTGCAGTAGCGTCGCTCTTTCTGTCTTTGCTATTATCTTCTCATTGTTTTTCATTCTTTGATGTCCTCACCATCTTTCTGTCCAGCTTTCAAGCTGAGCAGAGAGTTCCTACAGCCTACGGTTGATCGACCACCAAAAAAACACCATTTGTTTTCACAAATTACTATCTAAAATTAACCCTTCTATCTTTACTTGGGAGTCCTGGTGTGGCGCTGTGAGTTAATGCATTGGACTACAAGGTCAGTTTGAGCCATAAGATAGGCAGTTGTTCAAGCTTATAGCCGCTTGTTGAAAATCCCTACACAGGGTCGCTATGAGTCAGAACCAATTCGATGGCACTTAACAGCAATAACAATATGTTGTTTGATTTCTGGAGTCCTGGTATGGTTCTATATGATAAACACTCGACTGAAAAGTTGGTTTGAACCTCGAAGTCAGCGGTTCAAACTCATTAGCTGCTACTCAGAAACCCTATACAGTGTTGCTATGAGTCAGAACCGGCTCAATAGCACTTAAGACCAACAGTCTTTACTTAGAAAATAATATTGGGCATATAATGGCCTTGAATAATTTTAACACTGTGGGTTATCTTAGACCATTAAGTATTTTACTGACAAACAGAAAGACTTTAAAACCCCATATGATGAGATCTACAAATTCAAGATAATCATGCATGGTTTTATTTTGTTTTATAATTATGTAAACAGACTCTAAAAACTTATTTTAATACTACATTTGTATTAAAATTAGCCTGTTGCCTTTTGCTTCATTACCTTACTCTTTAGTTAACCCTTTATATTCTTCCAAACATTCCTACAGTGCACGTACTATTTGCAACTTCTTTAACTTAAAGATTCAGGTCCCTTTATGCCGCTAGGTGGTGCTCTTGTAAACAAGAAACCTTATTAACATCCTACTTAGGAGGAGTATTTTTTAGTTTCCTTTAAAGTAAATTGAAGTCTTACTAATTTTCTATCTGAAAGGTACCCACTAGTATACAACTTCAGTCTCACTGAGGCTCTAGCACACCTTTTCTCCATGTTGGACAATGCAGCCCCGAGCAACTTTAAAACCTTAAAGCCAAACTCTTCTCTGGTGTATAGGTATGTTTCTGTAGTTGAATTTTTTAAAAGTCAAATAGAAATTGTGACTCTTTCTGCATGAATATAATACAGCAGATCATATATTTATTACATTATACTTGAAGTAGGCTAATTTGAATTTTCTAGGAAAAGGAAGCACCAGTAGTGGAAAAATCCCTGTCAACAGGCTTTGAAATAAAGCTTGAGTCAGAAGTGGTTGGAGTCCTTGGGTGGTACAGACGGCTAAGTATTTAGCTAGTAACCCAAAGGCTGGACTTTTGAGTCCACCTGGAAATACCTCTGAAGAAAGGTCTAGCAGTCTACTTCGGACATCCCAGCCCTGGAACACCCTATGAAGCACAGTTCCACTGGACACACTTGGGGTCACTGTCAGTCCACAGCTCCTAGTTAAGCGGTGGTAGCAACATGTTCCATTTATGTTTTGCTGGCCTGTCTTCACCCACTGGCCCCTGCCATCACTTAGCCTTGTCTGAGGTTAGAATGTGGCAGGATCTAGTGAATAGGGAGAACCCCATATTCTGTATGCTTTTAAAGACATCTTTTTCTCAGCCTGTGGCTCTAGAAGAAGGATGTTGTTGTTGTGAAGTGCCATTGAGTCAGTTCTGACACATAGCGACCCTATGTAGAGTTTCCGAGGAGCAGCTGGTGAGCTTGAACCACCGACCTTGCAGTTCAAAAGGTTTTACAGTCTGGTGCATTAACCCACGGTGCCATACCAGGACTCTGGAAGAAGGATAGGGGTACAAAAAAGCTGAACTTCATGTATACTGCCAGGCCACCTGAGATAGCTAATACCTGTGAGGTTAGAGGTGGGGTCTGGAGAGAAGCACGTGGCCATTAGGCATCTGTCTACCCACGGAATGAAGGGAAATCTATGTGAGCTTGAGCAAACGCAGTTCAACCACAGTGTCTTCATCTGTGAAAAGGAGTTGGACCGATGATCACAGAAGACTGTTAGTCCTGCTAACCCATGATTCTCTAAGACAGCGTTGCCTAGTGGAACTTTCTGTACTGATGTGAATGTTCTGTCTGTATTGTCCAGGACAGGCACCACTAGCCACATGTGGATATTGAGCATTTGAAACGTGTATGGTTGAAAAGACAGAGGAACTAACTTTCTAATCAAAATTGATTTAAAATTACCCACATGTGACTAGTAACTCTCATATTGGACTGTGCAGCTCAAAGATGTAGACAGGCCTCAGACATAACAGTGATTGTGAGGACAGCGTGGGACCTTGCAGCCTTTCCCTCTTGTACTTAGGGTCCCTGTGCATCGGAACGGACTCGACCACATCTAACAGTGACAACAGCATACATTTTTTGCATTCGATGGGGAATCCATGGGTGGCACAGACACTTGACTGCTAACTAAAAGATTGGAGATTCAAGTCCACTCAGAGTAACCTTGGAAGAAAGACCTGGGGACCTACAAAGGGGCTTCAGAAAGTACGTGGGAAAATGTCATTGTCTTTGAATTCCATCTTCCACAAACTTTCTGAAGCCCATTCAAACCATCAGCCATTAAAAACCCTATGGAGCATGGATCTACTGCAATAAACATGGGGTCGTCATGAGTCAGAATCAGCTTGTTGGTGTATTGGTGGTGGCAGTGTTTGCCGTCGAGTTAGTTCCAACCCATAGTGACCCTGCCTAGGGGTTCCACGGAGCAGCTGGTGAGCTTGAACCACCAACCTTGCAGTTCAAACCAACCTTGCAGTCCCGCTCATTAACCCACAGCACCACACCAGGACTCTGGGGGTATTTTAGATGGAAAAAAGCAATCCATTATGTCAGCATGGACAAGTAATACAAACTAGGAATAATATAAATTGTTCAGAATACACACAGCCGTCCCATTGGGGGTGGGGGCTGGGGCTGAGCAGGTAGCCAAGAGTCCTATGATGCACAGTGAGCTGCAGGAATGAGAAGGAAGGAACACGTTTGCAGAAGGACTAGCATCATGCATCGGGGCTGATCTTGCCTGGCAGAGCCTGGTGCAGTAATGAAATCACCTGAAGCTGGACACAGTCCCCTCCCACCCTTCTTAAGCAGCAGGGAAGGAAGCAGAGCTGTAAGCTCATCTTGCATCTCCCTTGCCAGCTTTCCCCAAAACAAAAATCATGATGTCAAGACCAGATGATAGGAAGGGTAACCAGTGGCATGTCAGAACCCTAGGGTTGACCTCTAGAGCTCTCTAAAATATGGGGGCTGTTAAGACACCCTGAGATGCCAAACGCCCACAGTTGGTAATGTTTGTTCTTATGAAATATTAATCTGGTTATTAAAATATCTCCTCCTTCCCCATGACGAAGGAGTATATCCGAAAACAATCCTGCACAAAGCTGCCTGACCCAGAAGTCATCCAGTTCTGTGTCTCCGTCTTCAAATGCTCCAGGCTCCTGTTCACCAGATGGCGTTGAGCAGCAGTTCTTGGAGGATTACAGCCGGGTGACCAAAGGGGGCTCTACTGAGGACTCCAGCCAGTATTACTTTGACAAGGTAAGTGAGTGGACAGTGACCCCCAACAGGCTCTCCATGCCAAGGCACCTTCCAAAGCCTTGAGAGCTTTTGACTGAAGGAAGATCAAAATTGTGTCATCAACAGCTGGAGAGAGGAGTAGCTTAACTGACCACTTTCCAATGTTTTCCAGAATTATTATGAAGATGACAGCTGCTTACTCTTGATCCGTATCACACCGGATGAAGATGGGAAATTTGGATTTAACCTGAAGGTATGCTGTGTGTGTTCATAGGGAGTCTTTATGGTCTGAAGCAATCTTTAGAAGAATTTCCAATGTCAGTTCAAAGGGTACCACATACTGAAGCCCTCAGAGAGAGCTGGGAGTTTGTTGTGTGCTTCAACCTGAGTGGCCACTGAGTGCCTGGCATCTGCTAGCCACTTGATTTGGAGGGGTTTGGGAATTTTGTACCATGATTCTGAAAGGGTACCAACCCTGTCATTAGAACAAGTCAAAGTCGGTTGGCGGTCTCCTGTGTGCTGGGAAGACCCACTCTGTTGACAATCTGTACTTCTTGGTAGGGTTGTATTAATTTTAAAACTAAAGTGTTGTATTAATATAAAATGTTTCTAGGGAGGAGTGGATCAGAAGATGCCTCTAGTGGTGTCAAGGATAAACCCAGAGTCACCTGTAAGTAGACATGTTCTGCCTTATTGAGCATTGTGTGTTCTTCCCCTCAGTCTAACAGATGTCGACTTCTGCACTCTGTGTCTTTTTCTGCCCACAGCTAAGGGTGTGTGTAAATCCATGTGTCTAGATGGAACAAAGCACAGAAGCTGTGTTTGCCAGAACTGGCTGGGGCTCAGCTTCACCTGGATGCTTGTTAGAAATACAGACTCTAGGGCCCACCCCAGACTTGCTGGGCTAGACTCTGCATTCCACTAAGATCCCTGCGTGATTTACATGGACGTTGACATTTGAGAAGTGCTTCTTAAGAGAAAGGAATCGAGGCACAGAGTTTGCCCCATTTTCCCACTGTGAATAGGATGTGAACACTGTGTCTGTCGCCTCCCCACCGTCCCACCTCCTCCACCACCCTCAGCTCTGTTTAGCTTCCCTTTTAGGTTTCTGTTTCAGTGTCACTTGCTTTTATGAAGCATTAGAGCTTTACAGAGTCACTGTGCTGTCTAATAAGGAGCCTTGGTGGCACAGTGGTTGAGCAGTCAGCTGCTAACCCAAAGGTTAGGGATTGAATCCACCAGCCACTTTGTGGGTGAAAGATGTGACAGTGTACTTTCTTAAAGATTACAGCCTTAGAAACCCTCTGGGACGCTTGAGCTTGATTCAGAGGGGTTAGGAATTTTGAGATGGAATCATCTCAGTGGGAGTGGGTGCCTCCTAAGACTATACCGCGTGTGAAGGTGTAGTTTATTTTTATTACTGTTTGTGGCCTCTGTGAAGTAATTAAGTAGGCTTTCTTAGCTACACAGTTCAGCTTATCATTTCCTTCGTTAACAGGTTCTGCTTTTGCATATAAAACCTTTCTCCTTTACAAGATAGATAAAGACTCACGTTTACTGTGAAGTCATTTTCTAACAGCACATCTAGAAAACAAAAGATGGGATCATGATCGTCATTATGGTAATAGGTGAAGGTTGGCTGGCATAGAGAAGTGGCTTTGACTATTTGAAATGTTTCATAATTTATATTCCAAGCAGCATTTTTTTCAAGGTTCCACAACCAATTACCACCTTGGCATAGCAGTGGGTATAAAAATAATGACAGGTGTACCTCAGGGAACAGAGTCATACTCGATCACAGTCTCAAGTGTCTCGGACCGGAGCCTGGCAGCAGCTCCCCTCGAGAATTGTGTTATGGTAACCGAAGCCACTTGCCTTGCCCTCCTCACAGGCAGACACCTGCATTCCTAAGCTGAACGAAGGGGATCAAATCGTGCTGATCAATGGCCGGGACATCTCAGAACATACCCATGACCAAGTGGTGATGTTCATCAAAGCCAGCCGGGAGTCCCACACGAGGGAGCTGGCGCTGGTGATCAGAAGAAAAGGTAACAGCCACTGGTGGGAGGGAGTGGGAGCATGGAGGGGGTACAGGCTCTGCCTTAACAAAGCAAGACTATTTATGTGGCTCATACCATGTTTTTAAACATGTTGCATCTGAGTAAATGCTTGAAATCAAGAATTTCCACAGATGTCTAGCTACTCACTGGAAAACTTAGTCTGTGAGCCAGCATGCCACCTGGCCCCCTGCTGCCAGTCCTGGAGCTTGGCAGCAACCACCTCCCCATTTCAGCAGGACACGAACCTATCTGTTCCTCCCAGTCCCAACTTGGCCCACATCACACAGCTCCCTGAGTGGCTTGGCCCAATAGACACCTGTATTTTCATGTCTTTGTCGGGGATTGGGTAATGTTTTCTTCACATGCATCTGATTTTACTGAGGAGACAGTCAGCAGAGTGGGGTCAAGCCCAGGAGGCCTTGGGAGCTTCCCAGCGCTGCTACCTCTTACAGAGTGAGGGAGCTCCGGAAAGCTCCTTTGCCGTGCTCAGTTCCAGGTTCCTCAAATGTAAAATGAGGATACTGGGGAGTGACAGTGATAAACATAAAATGAAACAGGTGCTTTGAGTGTACCCAGAATGCTTTCCATGGAAGATGGCCTCTCATGAGAACATGACTATTGTCGGGATGGAATCGTTGTTGTTGTTGTTGTTGTTAAGTGCCGTTGAGTTGGTTCCACCTCATAGCAACCCTGTGTAGGGTTTCCAAGGAGCCACTGGTGAGCTTGAACCGCCAACCTTATGGTTCAAACCTACCTTATGGTCAAGAGCTTACAGGCTGGCTTTAAACTGTTGCAGGCACATGCGGTACTCATGTGCCCAACTCAGTCTGCATCTCTGTGTTCTGGTCTCACATGTAGACACAGCCCAGGCCCCCACATATATGTTCTCTTGCTTGCTCTCTGTTCTCCGCAGAGCTGGCTTTGAGCCCATCTCCTCTGTGAGGCCTTCCCTGATCTCTGTACATCCCTACTCCCTCCCAGCCAGCTCTCCATCAGTGATCCAGTGGGACTGAGTCTAGCTAGCTGAGGAGACAGTCTTCGTATACTGGAGGCTGGCACCTGCTAGGGACGAGAGAAACTGATGGTTTTAGCTAAAAGGATAGTGCTACTAGGTTTCTAGCAAAAGTAATGATAAGATGATTTTAAGCCAAAAACATGAGTTGATTTTTAAAAAAACCTGACAGGTAAACAGTAGCCCCGGCAATAGCAGATAGGACAGAAATCACAAAGTTAGCAGCAAAAGATCTGGGATTCTTGGTGCACGGGGAAGAGAGTAGTCTTTAGGGTTCGCTGGATGTGAACAGAAATTCCATCTCTCACCCTGACAAGCAGAGGCAGTCACTTTGGACAAATGAATTTGTTCTGAGAGTCCATTTCCTCATCTGTGAAACAATGGCAGCAGATTCAGAATTGTGATGAGAATTCACTTCAACTGTGTGGGAAACATACAGCAGTTGTTAGTTTCTTTCCTGGTATCTTGAAGTCACTAGGGAGCCCATTGAAGGCATTCCAGCAAAGGAGTGACCTCTCTTATAGTGTAAAGGAAAAATTCAGAGAAAATTCTGAAGTTTCCATTTTGGGAAGGTGGGAGAAGGAAGTGGGGGGACAGCAGCAGGAAGAGGCATGTGCGGTGGAGAAGAGTCACCCCTTAGTGGTTTCCTTCCACGCTGTGTTTCATGTGAAGGGTGGGCAGAAGGTCACAGATGTTACAATGAGATGTTGACTTGGGAGCCTTCCACGTGGAAATGACCCTGAATTCTCAGGGTCCAGTGGTGTCACAGAGAGACCACCAGACCTCACTGCTGCCCTGGAATATGCCTATCTCCAGGGAGCAAATGCAAAGGAGCCCAAGCAGGAAGGAGTAGGTGTGAGCAGACAGCTAGAACAGCTGCGTCAACGCAAAGGGGGAAAGGTATTTTCTTTAGACACATTCTTTCCCTTTCCCTTACCTTTGGCAAAAAGTCTCTGAGTACGAAACACCATCATTTAAAACAAACCATAAAGATTAGGATGTCATTTTGTGTAATCAACACGTATTGAATCATTCAGCTAGAAGTACTATCTTTGGTGAAAATAATTAGTGTGTACTAAATCATTTAATAAGATGTTTTAACCCATCTACGTTCAGATGTCGTAAGTGCAATTTTTTTGAGGGAAACTGATAAGGCAGAGTGTTGTTTTACAAGCCAGACACGCTGTGTCTTCGATGTTGCAGATGTCTACTCGTTTACTGATATCAAATCTGAAGATGAACTGAGCCAGCTTTTCCCAGAGACCATTTTCCCCATGTGTCCCGAGGGTGGGGACACTCTTGAGGGATCCATGGAACAGCTCAAGAAAGGCCTCGAGAGTGGGACACTGCTGATCCAGTTTGAGGTAAGACTCAGCTCGTTGTGGCTGCATAGAGACCAGGCCCCTTCCACAAGTCCTGTGGGACACTTGACCGCTGCTGAGCCACAGAGAGGAGTACAGCAGAGAGCCAGAATGGTGACGCATCTCATCTTCTGAAGTCCGAGGTTCGGGGTGGCAGGTGTCTGATTCACAAACAGAGGAATCAGTTGGTTCCCCAGGTAAGGGCAGATTGGGTGAGGCCCATGCTCGTAGTGGACTGGGTGTTAGCACACAGCAGGAAGCCACCCTCTCAGGTCTCAGCAGGCAGCAGAGTGGATCTAAGAAAGTCGGATTGGGCCCATAGCTGTTACTGACCTCTGCCTCATCCTTTTTTCTAGTAACCTTCAGTAGTCATGGAGAAATATGTCAGACATTGAGGAGGAGGGACTGAGCATATTAAGCTACCAGCAGCACATCTCAAAACCTCTCAGCAGTAGGAGCTAGTGGAGAGGGAGTGACTGAGAGCCCACGAACGACAGACCTCTAACCCCACAGAGCAGGCTTGGTCATCTAAAGCAGTGAGGTCATCCCAGGAGCATGGGGTCTTGCTTTCCCAAGTCCCCCAGAACCTGTATACACATGAGCAAAAGCCAAAGTCAGATCTTGTCTTCCCAGGTGGAACCTTACCCCATGGTATTGAGACCACAGACAAAGACACACCTACAGGCTTTTCAGAGAACAAAATAGGACCACAGGAGATAGGGGTTTCAAGTCAGTTTTACTGATCACTAACAATTAAAATAGGATGTGTATATCTGCCAAATTACATTAAAAAGTAAAACAGTCTTTTCACACAATGAAAGATAGAAGGAAGACAATAAAGAAGCATACAATAGGCCACTGAAGAAAACAGATCATGATTAACAATAACATACACAGTCTGGATTCATAAGTTAAGAAACCAAACCTCAGATGGGGTTCAGAAACAGAAATCAGCAGTGTATTGTTTGTTATAAAGCCAGATAAAGAAAAAAGACACAGAGGCAAAGCTAAGAAGTGTGTCCAATGCACTTAACTGCAAATGGATTCAGAAAGGCACGAATAATTAGAATCTGAAACAAAATGTAATGCAAAGCACTAAACCTTGAGAGAGAGAGAGGTTTCTAATGATCTAGTGGGCTCAAACTGTGTACCTTGTGGTTAGCAGTCCTGTGCTTATCCTACAGAGCTGCTGTGCTCCCTGACAGAAAATAGACACAGAAAGAAGTTAGTATTTTGTGGAAAAGAAGCCTTGGTGGTTCAATGGTTAAGCACTCATCTGCTAATCTAAATGCCCATGGTTCAAACCCAGCAGCCACTCCTGGGAGAAGATTCCTGCTTGGCTCCAATAAAGATGACAGCATAAGAAACCCTGTGAGATGGCTCTACCCTGCCCTGTAGGAACACTAGAGGTTGAAATCAGCACAGTGGCACACAACAACATTTTATGGAAATGAAATGAGGAGCAACAATCATTTTGGTAGAATTGATAGATACACACTGAGTATTATAGTCTACAAAAGGAACCTTAGTGGGCTACGCATTGGGCTGCTAACCACAAGGTCAGCAGTTTAAAGCCATCAGCTGCTTCTCAGGAGAAAGATGAGGCTTTCTGCTCTTGTAAAGATGTGTAGCCTCAGAAGCTCTGTACCAGGATCACTGTGAATCAGAACCAACTCAATGGCACACAACCACCACCACCATATTCTGCAACAGAAATGTCCCTGTTTTGAGTGTCCTGCAGAAGGCTGTGGAGGCTTAAACTTTTTAAAAAGGAAAGGAAACATAGAGATGTTGTCTGGCCCTGCATTACAGAAATGTTCAAAATCAAGTACCTAAAGAGGCTTCAAAAAATTCATGGAAAAATGGAATTAAAAGATAATGGAATTTTTCCACAAACTTTTTGAAACCCCCTCATGCACTTTTTTGGTGGGATCGCTGTGGCTCTGTAGAATAAACATTGGACTGCGAACCTCAAGGTCGCTAATTCAAGCCTACCAGCTGTTGTACAGGAGAAAGATGAGACTTCTGTTCTCACAGAGATTTAAAGCCTTGGAAATCCTATACAGGGTGACTATGACTTAGAAGTGACTCAACAGCACACGGTAACAACAACATGACCCTTTTCAACAGTGTTTTTTAAACACACTCCAAAATAATTAAAACATGTAAGAACTTAAAAAACAGAACAGAATGCACCATGTTTCTTTTCTCTTTGGTGTTGGCGGCGACATGATAGGGAAGAAAGTTTCAGTGGAGTTAATTCTTCATTCAGCAATGGACTAGGCATTTACTGTGTGCCCAGAAATAGGGATGAGGTAAGGCACCAGTGATCTTACATACTAATTTTGGTATATTTGGAAAATCATCATGAGTCCCAGAAACAGCTAAAGACCCAGATAAGGCAAGACTTTTTTTTTTTTTTTTTTACATGGAATGTCAGTTCGTCCTCTTGTTGTAACTTACGTATTGCTATGATGCTGGAAGCTCTGCCACTGGTATTTCAAAGACCAGCTGGTCACCCATGGTGGACAGGTTTCAGTGGAGCTTCTGGACTAAGACAGACTTGGAGGAAAAGTCTAATGACCTACTTCCAAAAGTTGTTGCTATTGTTGTTAGGTGCCATCATGTCAGCTGACTCATAGCAACCTATGCACAACAGGATGAAAGACTGCCCAGTTCTGTGCCATCCTCACATTGTTGTATTTGAGCCCATTATTGCAGCCACTGTGCCAGTCCATCTCTGGCGGTCTTCCTCTTTTTCACTCACCGTCCACTTGATGTCCTTTTCCAGGTACCCTTCTGGTAATATGTTCAAAGTATGTGAAATGAAGTCTCGCCACCCTGGTTTAAGGAATATTCTAGCTATACTTATTCCATGACATATGTGTTTATTCTTCTGAAGTCCATGATACTTTCAATATCCTTTGCTAACACCATAATTCAAATGTATTGATTCTTCTCCAGTGTTTACTCATTGTTCAGCTTTCACATGCATGTGAAGCAATTGAAAAAAATACCATGGCTTGCATCAGACCCATTTTAGTTCTCAAAGTGACCTCTTTGATCTTTAACACATTTAAAGAGCTCTTTTGTAGAAGATTTGCCCAATGCAGTGTGTCATTTAATTTCTTGACTGCTGTTTCCATGAGGATTGATTGTGGATTCAAGTAATATAAAATCCCTGATAACTTCAATCTTTCCTCCATTTATCATGATGCTGTTTGTTGGACTAGTTGTGAGGATTTTTGTTGTTGTTGTTGATGTTGTGGTATAATCCATACTGAATACTGTAGTCTTTGCTCTTCATTAGAAAGTGAGTCAAGTCACTTTAGCTTTCAGCAGGATTATGCCAACTACATATTGCAGGTTCTCAATGAACCTTCCTCCAATTTCAATGCCATGTTCTTCTTAATATAGTCCTTGGATTATTTACCCAGCATATAGATAGAATAAGTATGGTGAATGCATACAACCATGGTGCATACAGTTCCTGGTTTTAAACCATTCAATATCCCTTTGTTCTGTTCAAACAACTGCCTCTTGTTCTGTGTACAGGTTCTTCATGAGTACAGTTCTCTGCAGTGGCATCTATAGTTTGTTATGAACCACATAGTAGACTGCCTTGGCTTAGCCAGTGAAATACAAGTAAACATCTTTCTGATACTCTCTGCTTTCACCCATGATCCATCTGACATCAGCTGTGATATCCCTTTTCCATGTCCTCTCCTGAATCCAGCTTGAATTTCTGGCAGCTCCTTAGTTGCCAGAACCATTTTTAAATTATCTTCAGCAAAATTTTACTTGCTTGTGATATGAATGATATTGTTAGGTAATTTCTGCATTCTGTTGAGCCATCTTTCTTTGGAATTGGCCACACATAGATCTCTTCCAGTCGTTTGGCCAGGTAGCTGTCTTCCAGATTTGTTTGACTAGACTAGTGGATGCTTCCAACACTGCATTGTGTATTGAAACATTTCATTTGTATTCCATCAATTCTTGGAGCTTTATTTTTCATTAATGTCATTAATGCAGATTAAACTACTTCAATATCTTTGGTTCTTGATCATAGGCTACCTCTTGAATTAGTTGAGCATCAACCAATTCTTTTTGGTACAATGACTGTATTACTTCCATTTTCTCTTGATGCTTCCTGCATCATTCAGTATTTTGTCCATAGACTCTTTCAACATTGTAAATCAAGACTTGAATTTTTTTTCTTCAATTCTATCAGCTTGAGAAATGCTGAGTGTGTTTTCTTGGTTTTCTAAGTCCTTCTTTGTTTTCTAACCCCAGGTGATTGCACATTTCATTAAAATACTTTGTCTTCTCAAGCTATCTGTTGGAATCTTCTGTTCAGCTCTTTTACTTCCTCATTTTTTCCATTTGCTTTAGCTTCTTTATACTCAAGAGCAAATTTCATTGTCTCTTTTGGCATCCACTTTGGTCTTTTCTATCTTTTTAGTGACCTTTTGCTTTCTTTGTATACGATGTTCTTCATGTCATTCTACAGTTCCTTTGGTTATGGCGCTTTAGTGTTCATTGCGTCAAATCTGTTCTTGAGATGGTCTCTAAATTCAGGTGAGACCTACTCAGGGTCATATTTTACTCTCATGAACTTGTTTTAATTTTCTTCACCTTCAACCTGAACTTGTATATGAGCAATTGGTAGCCTATTCCACAGTCAGCCCCTGGCCTTGTTTTAGCCGGTGGTAATTGAGCTTCACCATTGTCTCTTACCATGGATGTTGTCAGTTTGATTCCTGTGTATATCTGTCTGGTAAGGTCCACTTGTAAGTCATTGTCTATGTTATAAAAAAGGTATCCGTCATGAATAAATTGTTGGTTTTTCAAAATTCTGTCATGCAATTTCCAGTGTCATTTCCATGTTTTCCAGCTACTAACCCCCCTTTTTGCTTCTAAATTTCACATTTCAATCACCAGTAATCACCAGTGCACTTTGATTGCATGTTTGATCAATTTCAGACTGAGGAAATTGGTAGAATTCTTTTAAAAGTTTCTCCATCATTGACTTTGGTAGTTGGTGAGTAAATTTGAGTAATAGTTATATTAACTTGTCTACCTTGTAGGTGTGTAGATGTTATACTGTCCAAAAATTGGCTGTTGATAATTCTATGGACCATAAAAGAATATGATTGGACATTGTGGCAGGGAGTTCTGGGAGGTGTCTCCAATAGGTGGAAGTCCTTCAAACCAATGGAACCCAGTGCTGTTTGATCAAAGAGTCCACAAGGAGGCGCTGTGGGATGTCACTGAGGCAAAGGCTGATCAAAGCCTTGACTTAAATAGTGCTGTTTGTGTAAACTTGCTTTTGCTGAGATGGCTCAGCTTGTGTGTATTATATAGGGAATCCACATAAAATTTCCCTTGAACAGCATTCATCAGCTTTTTAAGGAGGATGGAAGTGTACCTTAGGGAGAAGTACTCAACCCATTCCACACCTGATTTGGAGGAATGTTTCTCAAAAGGTAACCCTTTTGAGGTTACCTTTCCATATAGGTAGTCGGGAGCCCTTTTCCAGACTACCTTTATGGATATCAGCTGAGAAGCTTTTTAAAATGGGGCCCAGCCCATGGCTACTCAGTCAGCAGCTTTGATCTGGGACTGAGATATAGGTTCTCTTAACCAAACCACCAGGAGATTTTGATCCACATAGTGAACCAACTGATAAGAAGGTAGCGAGCCCAGCAAAACCATTATCCCATGTCTAGGCATCTGAGTTCTAGTGTTGGCAAAGAGTATTGAAAGTACCATGGACTGCCAGAAGAACAAACAAATCTGTCCTGAAAGAAGTACAGCCAGATGCTCCTTGGAAGTGATAAGACTTTGTCTCTCTTACTTTGGACATGTTGTCAGGAAGAACCTGTCTCAAGAGAAGGAGACATCATGCTTGTTAAATTGGAGGATCAGTGAAAAAGAGGAAGACCTCTGAGGAGATGGATTGACACAGTGCAGCTAACAATGGCTCAATCATAACAATTGTGAGATGGCGCTGGACCGGGCAGTTTCATTGTGTTGTGCATGGGGTCACTATGAGTTGGAGCTGACTCAACGACCCCTAATACCACCACCACCACTCATCCTAAGTCTTATGTTCAAAGGCATATTTAGGTGATAGCAGAAGAAATTAAGAACATGCCAATTTTAGAGTTATATTTCAATGTGTATACATTTTCTTCATTCTATATATCTTATAGAAATAGAGTAGTAAAGCCCTCTTTTTAAAACATTTTTTGTAGAATTCAGAACAGATGAAAACAGCTATTCTGGTTCACACAAATCTCACTCTGTCCCTGTGACCATGCACCTAAAAGCCCTTCTATCTGTTTGCACAGCAAGGGGGTTTCCCTTGGCACAGGAGATTTCTTTAAACCAGGTCATCTACGGGTGCTCATGACTTGACTGGGTATTACTAATTAACAATCATATCAATGTGCAGCACTGTGCCAAAAGGGAAGAAAAATCCCAGAGCTGTTCTATGATGGAGCTGGGTATACAGGAAGCCCAGCCTCTCCAGTCTCCCCTACGTTCCTCCTTTCCCAGCATCCCCCTTCCAGGAACTCTAGGCTAAATGGAACCTAATTAGAAAGCCGCTGCTATGGATGGGAGGAAGATGTATACAGTTGCTAGAGAAAAAGAAAATCAGATCAAACCAAATTCTAATACAAAAGGGGGCCTTTAATGAGCATTTAGTGTGTGCCAAGAGCCTTATGTGCATCGTTTCTCTTCATTCTCTCAAACGCCCTATATAGCTACTGCCATCATACCCATTGTATAGATAGAGACACAGTCTCAGATTAAGTAACCTCTTCAAGGTCACAGCAAATGACAGAGCCAGGCTTATAACCCAGGCAAGTTCTCTTAACCATTGTATAACCTTTGGAAACAACAAAATGCTGTTTACATGTGAAGGCAATTATTAAAATAGTACAATATCAGAGCTAGAAAGGATCTGAGAAGCTGTCTAGCCACATGGAACCAGACAGACTTGCTTTAAATCCTGACATCACCACTGACTTTCTGTGTGACCTCAGGCATGTTCCTGAATCTCTGTGGCCTCTTATTTCCTCATCTGTAAACTGGGTATCTCATGGGTTGGTTGTAAGGATCAGATTAGATAAATACTAAATGCATTGTCTGGCACATGGTAAGAGTACAGTAAAAAGTAACATCTGTTATTATTTATAAATAAAGACTCTTGAGAGTCTAAAGAATGTGCCCACGCGTTGCACAAGATGTGCTTATGTTGTGCTGGATTTGGAAGCAGGGCTGACTCCGGAGTCCTGGCTGTTTTGCTTTTCCATCTGCTGCCTCCAGGGTTGTTAGCAGGTGACTGATTCGGCTGGTGGGAGATGTGCTTTGGACAGGAGTAGGAAGAGGGGCTGTTTCCCACCCAGTAGATGCCCAGCCCTGCCACTCTGCAGCACAACAGTCCTGCAGTGGAGTAGCTGGGCCACAGATAGTAGCAACCCTTTCCTGGTTCCCAGCAAAGGTTGTTTTGAAACATTTTTGTCATTAAGGGAATTCCTCATCCCTCCTATGGTTTTTCAGTAAATAATTACAAATGTGTTACCGGGAAGCATTTGGTCCCAGTGGTAATAAAAATCACACTTAATAATCATCAGCATTTCTATGTTGTTAAGTGCTGTCAAGTTGGTTCTGACTCATAGTAACCCTGTATTTAGTTTTTGAGGAGTGGTTGGGCGTTTGAACCACTGACCTTGTGGATAACAGTCCAGTGCTTATCCTACAATACCATGTTGTTGTTGTTGTTAAGTGCAGTCAGGACAGTTCCAACTCATAGCGACCCTATATAGGTTTTCTGAGGAGCAGCTGGTGGGTTTGAACTGCTGGCCTTGTGGTTCACATCCCAGGGCTGATCCTGCAGCAGTACATCAGGAATCCATAGCGCTTTGAAACCCACCAAGTGTATTTCACATAGATTGTCTCAGTGGGTCCTTGTGGCAGATCTGTGGGTTAGATATATATGGCTGGAACTATTAAGACCAGTCTTTTATGGATGGAGAAACTGAGGCTCCGAGAGGCTAGTTAGACTTGCCCAGTGTTACCCAGCTAGTCAGATACAGAGATAAAACCAGAATATATGTTAACATTTGAGATCTATCAACTAATCACTACCAAGTACAACTCACGTGGTCAGCCAGCCTCTGCAGTTAGCCCTGTACTATAGCAGCTTCGCCTTCAACGGGAGCAGATGCAGCATTCACCATCTACCTTCAACCATTTCAGGAGTGTATTTGGTTCAGTGACAGTAAAGAGCAAAAGTGGCTCCAAGTCTATTCCCGCTTCCATGATGTGGTTTCCTTTAACGAACTGATCAATTCAACCACAGGTGCTTCCTTCTTGAGAGTGACTTGTGGCTCAGCTCAGGCTTTCCCTGAACTACAGTGTCTGATGAGCAAGGAAAGGCTGTGCGTTCTGTGTTGTTGTTAAGTGCCGTCAAGTCGGTTCTGACTCATAGCAACCCTGTACTGGGTTTCCAAGGCTTTAAATCTTCACGAGAAAGATTCATCTTCCTCCTGCGGAGCAGCTGACGGGTTTGAACCACGGACCATGTGGTTTACAGTCCAGTGCTTATCATGTAGACTGGGCAATGAAAGCTGAATGATCTTGCTAACTTGTCCTATATTTGAGCACCAGATTCCTGGCAAACAAAGCATCCTGTGTCCATTCTCATGAAGCCTTGGGTGACTCACAGTTTCCGTGCCTCCTTGCCCTCTGTTAGCCAGGATTTCTTTGGAGACATGGAATGTGGTTGATCTAAAACAAGGGCCCCAACTGATGGCTTAGATCAGTGCTACAAGGCATCACTAAAGGTCATTTCAAACTCAGAGAGCCAACCCCGCACCCCCAGCCCCTGCCAACTTTATCATCATCTATCTTTACCACAACAAGAAACTTTCATCTCCTCGCTCTGACTCCTTGTTTTTCCTAAGATTCAGCCCTGCATCACTACCCTATTATAGGAAACATCCATTTAGCATCAAAACAAGTGACTCCTTGGCTCCTATAATTATAAAAGTTACTTTTGAAAACACAAAGGTAACTGAAGAGCTTGTAAAATGATAAATGTAGACGTTAATGAGGGCCGTTTTACCTCCAGGGTTAGAACCCATCCCCAAAAAAGATTCATTTAAAAAAATGTAATTTTTTTAAAGGTATGAAAGATTTTATCACTGGACTGTATGTGGGATCCAGGGAGCAAATTGTAGGGGCTTTGGAATAGCCCTATGTGCAGTCTACATTTCAAGAATCGGACCCACTGAAAGGGAAATACTGCCCAAGTCATTGTCGTATGTTTATCTGTGAAGGAGACCCGAGAAGGAAACTTGTTAAATATGGCTGTTTACCAGCCCTTCGGAATCCTGGTGTGGCACTGCAGGTTAATGTACTGGACTGCAAAGTCAGTTTGAACCACAGGATCAGCAGTTCAGGCTCACCAGCCACTCCTGAGAAACCCTATACAGGGTCACTATGGGTTGGAACCAACTTGACATTCAAAAACAACAACTTTACTGGACTCCAGAGGGCTTGTGGAAACATACCACCAGGACTGTTTTCCAAGATGCCTCTGGGTAGACTCCAGCCACCAACCTTTAAGTTGCTAGCCAAGCATGTCAACCATGGGTACCAACCAAGGGACTCCAGGTATACTCACGAGAATCTGAATCTGGGACTTCATTTAAGGTAGCTCTCCTTAAGGTCCCCAGACTACCAGCAATAATTTCAACTCAACTCAGCAGAGTCACTCAACAGGGCTTCCAGTGGATGATTTTTAGGAAGTAGATTGCTTTTAGAAAGCAGATCACTAGGCCTTTCTTCAGAAAAGAAACAAAATGTATCTGAATTGTTGAATGGAAAACCAATTTTTCTCTGTAATCATTCACTAAAATCACAGTTAAAAGTTAAAAAATAGAGCAAAACAACAACAACAAAAAAACGGGTAGAGTTCTGTGCTGACATACATGGGGTCACTATGAGTTTGAATTGACTTAACAGCAACTGGTACTGGTCTGGGCTATGCAGCCTTTAAGAAATTCACTGAGGATCCCCTTTTCCTTTCCATTCATTGTACTGGGCCTTGCCAGCATCCACTGATTGGAGCCAGTTGGGCGTCTGAAACCCTCATGTGAGGCATGTTCATAAATTTCACATCTTTCACTGCATGAGAAGTCTGAAGTCTGAGATCAGAATCATCTCCAGATGTCCTCTCTCTGATGTTAGAAGACTTTTTATAACAAGAAGAAACATTTAAACTGGAAAACCATCTCTACTTGTCTGTCCCACCATACTGCACTAGCTCCTACTATTCAATATTTTGTCTTTGGAGGCCAGAACTGGTGATACTGATTCTGTGATATAAATACATAGAATTAAAATTCCTTAGCAACCCTCCTCAGCCAATCTTTTTATAATTTACCTTTACTTTCAGAACTTTGTAGATAGACTGATAACAAAGCATTTTGTTGTTGTTAGGTGCTATCGAGTCGGTACCAACTCACAGAGACCTCATGTACAGCAGAACGAAACACTACCCGATCCTGGGCCAACCTCACTATTGTTGCCACGCTTGAGTCCATTGTTGCTGCCACTTTACCAGTCTGTCTCATTAGGGGTCTTCCTCTTTTTTCTGACCCTCCACCTTACCAAACATGATATCCATCTCCAGCTACCGGTCCCTCCTGACAGTATGTCCAAAGTATGAGAGACGAAGTTTGGTCATCCTGGCTTCCAAGGAGCACTCTGGCTGCACATCTTCCAACACAAATCTGTTGGTTCTTTTGGCAGCCCATGACACTTTCAATATTCCCTCCAAAACTATAACTTAAAAGCTTTAATTCTTCTACGATCTTCCTTATTCACTGTCCAGCTTTTGCTTTCATATGAGGTTATTGAAAATATCATGGCTTGGGTCAGGTGCACCTTAGTCTTCAAGCTGATGTCTTTGCTCTCCAGTACTTTAAAAGGTCTTGTGCAGCAGATTTGCCTAATGCAATAAGTGATTTCTTGACTGCTGCTTTCATGAGTGTTGATAGTTGATCCAAAAAGAATGAAGTCCTCGACCACTTCAATCTTTTCTCCGTTGATAAGAATGTTGTTTATTGGTTCAGTGGTGAGGAGTTTTGTTTTCTTTACATTGAGAGGCAATCCATACTGAAGACTGTGCTCTTTGATCTTTATCAGTAAATATTTTAAGCCTTCTTCACTTTCATCCAGCAAGGTTATATCATCTGCATATCACTGATGGTTAATGAGCCTTCCTCCAATCCTGATGCCACATTTTTTTTTCATGTAACCCAGCATATTGGATTATTTGCTCAGCATACAGGTTGAATAAGTATGGTGAAAGAATACAACCCTGTCGCACACCTTTCTTAATTTTAAACCATTCAGTGTTCCCATGTTCTGTTTGTACTACTGCCTCTTGGTCCATGTACAGATTTCTCATGAGCACAATTAAGTGCTCCGGAATACTCATACTTCGCAGTGTTGTCCATAGCTTGTCATGATCCACACAATCGAAAGCCTTTACATAGTCAATAAAGCACAGGTAAACATCTTTCTGATATTCTCTGCTTTCAGCCAAGATCCATCAGACATCAGCATTGATATCCCTCATTCCACGGCCTCTTCTAAATCCGGCTTGAACCTCTGGAGGTTCTCTGTCAGTGTATGTTTGCAACTGTTTTTGTATTACCTGTAGTAAAACTTTACACGCATGGAATATCAAAGATATTGTCCAATTATTTCTGCATTCCGTTGGGTTACCTCTCTTTGGAATGGGCACAAATGTGGATCTCTTCCAATCAGTAGGTCAGATAATTGTCTTCCAAATTTCTTGCCAGAAATGAGTGAGTGCCTCCTGTGCTGCCTCACTTTCTTGAAAGATTTCAATTTTTTTTTCCATCGATTTCTGGTGCCTTGTTCTTTGTCACTTCCTTCAACGCACCTTGGACTTGTTCCTTTAGTATTATTGGCTCTTGAACATCAACCATTTCCTTTTGGTACAGTGACTCTGTGTATTCCTTCCATCTTCTTCTTTTTTTATTTTAATGTTTTATTGTGAATTATATGATTGTTTACATGAGAGAACTTTAGTTTTATATTCATTCCGTTGTATATCATTTCATTGTCATGGTTCCAATCCCCTTCATGCATCATTGACCGACCAAAAGGTATATCCTAGAAACCTGTCCCCTCCTCGCCCCGAGTCTTTGGCTCACAGGCTCTCTCCCTTTCTGGATCCAAAGTCCCCAGCCACTTCATCACTCCACGTCATCGTCTCTGTCTTCATCTCAGGGATCTCTGGTTCTCTTGGTAGGGTCCCGCTCTCGGCTCTTCTCCGTTGATGGTCCTAGAGACCTCCGCTCCTAGACTGGAGAAATAATCGCTCCCTTCCTTGCCACAAAACGTCTACCTTTGCACTTCCAACCTTCATAATCAGCCCTGATAACCATTATTCACTACAGTATCACGAGTTACCCATCTGTATTTCATTTCATCAGCTCCGCCTAGACAGATTGAATAGTACCTACTGGAGATTCTGCCTTCCTCCATGCCCCCTAGCTCTAGGTTCCCTCTTGAAAGCTTGTAAGCCTTCAGTCACTTCTTGCCTTTGTAGTCCACCCCTCCCCATTTGGGTATCCAGTGTCCAAGTTGCCCATCTCTGCCCACTCTGTGTGTGGAGGGGATGCCATCTTCTTTTGATGCTTTCTGCATCATTCAATAATTTGCCCAGAGAATCCTTCAATAGCAAAAGTCACGGCTTGAATTTTTTCTTCAGTTCCCCAGCTTGAGAAGTACTGAACTTGTTCTTTCTTTTTTGGTTTCCTGATTCCAGATAATTGCACATTTTATTGTAATATTTGGCTTTATCTTCTCAAGCTGATCTTTGAAATTTTTTGTTCCGCTCTTATACCTCTTTATTTCTTCCATTTGCTTTAGCATCTCTACAAAGCATTTTAGGATGTAAAAATTAATAGTCTTTTCAACAAAGTTGTTTATAAAATTTTTTGTCCCATGACGAAGAGCCCTGGTGGCATGGTGGGTTAAGCACTGTACTGATAACCTCAAGGTTGGCGGTTCAAACCCACCAGCAGCTCTGTGGGAGAAAGCTGAGGCTGTCTGTTCCTACTGATATATTTACAGTCCTTGGAAATCTAGAGGAACGGTTCTCTATCCTATAGGGTTGCTAAGAGTCAATGTCAACTTGATGGCAATGGGTTTGCTTTGATCCCATAACCCTGCCTCTCAGCCTTCTGATCACCCTCATTCTAGGGAGTTCTTGTCCGCCTTATGTACCTACAGCCCAGGAACCAACCGAACAAATTGTGTTTTTCCCATAGTTGTTGTTTAAAAATCTTTGTGTCAAATTCTGACCACTATAATAAAGCCTTAACTGATTTTTCTGCACCGACCGACCTGTGTTTCTTACCTGTTACTCTGTACTCTGAGCATTCTTTGTCAGCACTGTGACCTCATCCCCAGATCTGAAGAAGACTCCATTGACTTTCAAGAAGGAACTTGATGGCCAGCTCTTACATAAATCTGAGTGGGTTGTCAAACCTGCCAAAGGCCCCAAAAAAACACCTAGCTTTGATTTGTTCACCCAGCTTTTCATAAAAAGTTTTATATATTTTAATGTTATAAATTGATTGCCTTTGTTGATATCTTAATTTAAGAAATGTTCATTCTTATTATTACAATAATGAGATAATTCAGAAATGGCTAAAGTTGAGTTGTCTCCTGACTTCCATTCAGTTCAGTTTCTTCTCCTATTATGATTCATAAGGACCTCTGGTAGCGTAGTAGTTATGAATAGGGCTGGTAACCTCGTGGTCAGCAGTTCAAAACAACCAGCTATTCCGCAGGAGAAAGATGAGGCTTTCTGCTCCCGTAAAGATATATAGCCTCGGTAACCCTATATATGAATCGGAACCAACTCCATGGCACACAACACCACCACCACTATGATTTATAAATAGCGTTATGGTGTGTATTGTTCCATCCTGGGTCCGTTGCTCATGCAAACAGATTGTGTACACATACATAAATGTATTTATACACACATAATAATGTATTCATAAGCCCCGATGTGGCACTGTATGATAAGCATTGGACTAGTAACCACAGTGTCAGCAGTTCAACCCCACCAAGTGTTCCTTAGAAACCCTATGCAGGGTCGCCTTGAGGTGAAACCAACTCAACTACACACAACAACATTATGTACATTCATGCCAATATGTATATAAATAGGATCATCACTGAATGTATTCTGAAACTTACATTTTACACTTAAAAGTAAGTGAATGGTCATTCTTTTGTAAGTCTATTTTATTCTTCTTTATTACACAGAGTTTTGTGGTATGACTGGGACATAATTTAAATCAATACCTCTTCCTGTTTAGGAATGTCAACATTGTTTACAGCTTTCTGCTAATAAAGAGACAAAAAATTCTGCGCATAAACTTTGACACGTATCTTTATGTGTTTCTGTCAGATAAAGCCCAGAGTGTGCTCATTTAAAAAATTTTAAATGCAGCCATAGTATTTTATTTAAAAATACAAATATTTTAGTACTTTACAATCCTGTCAACAGATCATGACTGCCTAGATACATTTAAAATCATATGTAATTAAAGTTAGATCTGTGCTTTTCTGCTAGATTATTTCAGGTTGATTGCATTTACATTTTGTTGTTTGGAGATAAAAAAATTTTTTACTTCCAGATCAGCTTTACTGATTAGATTCACTTAATTAGGTTTCACCTCTATGCAGTTAATCAGTTTGAACCAAAATGCCATTTAGACACAGACTTACTCTTCCTGGCCAAGCCAAACCAACACCATCAATAAATTGTGAGTTTGTTTCTAGAATGAGTACAGAGAGTCCACCAAAGTCTTCAGGTATTCAGTAAGTTGTTTATTTAGTCTACTCAGTTGTTGTAAACTGAACTCATAAAGATGATTAGTAGCTGAGCCTTCTGTATTTTAGAAATTCTAAACATGTGACAAGTACATCTGATGGTACTATTACTATGGGGGAAATCTCCCAATTTTCAAAAGAAAGACAAATTGAGAAAATACAGTGCATAACTCAAAATGAGAAACCACAGTTGCCAACATCCATTGGTAATTGGAACGTAGAGTGTACAAAGTATGAATCTAGGGAAATTGGAAGTCATCAAAAATTAAATGGCTTCCATAAAGATCGATATCCTAGGCATTAGTGAGCTGAAATGGACTGGTTTTGGCTACTCTGAGTTGGACAATCTTGATTTATTTACTATGCTAAGAATAACAAATTCGAAAGAAATGGTATCACAGTCATCACCGATAAGAACATTTCATGATCTATCTTGAAATACAATGCTGTCTGTGATAGGGTAACATCTATATGCCTACTGGGAAGACCAGTTAATACAATTATTATTTAAATTTGTGCACCAACCACCAAAGCCAGTGATGATGAAAGTGAAGAATTCTACCAGTTTCAGTCTAAAATTGATAAAACATGCAATCAAGATGCATTGACAATTATCAGGGATTGGAATGGAAAAATAAAAATAAAGAGGATTCAATAGTTGGAAATTATGCTGGAGATCGCATGGTAGAATTTTGCAAGACCAATGACTTCATTGTAAATGCCTTTTTTTCAACACACTATAAATGGCAACTACACACATAGAATTCCCCAGATGGAATACACAGAAATCAAATTGAGAAGAGATGATGGAGAAGCTCAGTATCATCAACCATAACAAGGCCAGAACTGACTGTGGAATAGACCATCAGTTGCTTAATATGCAGGTGACACAACTTTGCTTGTTGAAGCCAAGACTTGTTAAGTGCTGTCAAATCGGTTCTGACGTATAGCAACCCTGTGTAGGGTTTCTGAGGAGTGGCTGGGGAGCTTGAACCAGTGATCTTGAGGTTCAAACTGGCCTTGCAGTCCAGCTCATTAACCAGTAGCACCATGCCAGAACTCCAAGAGGACTTCAAGCATGTATAAACACAATAAAACCTCTGAAATCCAGAACCTGTATAAGACAGAAACCTGTCAGAGAAAGAAAACTCAAATATTTTTTATAAAAATGAGCAATGAAAAATTGTAAGACTATATACCCTGTCAGAAATGGAAAACTTGTGACCTGGAAAAACAAGGCAGCCCTGGGGAATTCTGACTCTCATTGGCTTGACTGTAAATATCATGTGTGTTTGTACATATATATATCTGTGTACATACATGCACAGGACAAAATAAACTAGAGATAATATAGAAGGTCATATCAGGATTGTGAGATTCCTGGTAAATTACATAGATAGATGTACACTGAGCTGCCCAAAGAACCAATAGATCCATTCTAGAAGAAGTGCAGCCAGAGTGCTTCTTGGAGGCCAGGATAGCCAGGCTTAGTCTCATACTGCAGACATGTGGTCAGTAGGGGCCAGTCACTGGAAAAGGAGATCATGTTTGGTAAGGTGGAGGGTCAAAGCAAAAGAGGTAGAACCCCAGCGAGATGGATTTGCCAAGTGGCAGTATCAATGAACTCAAGTGTGGCAACAGTAGTGAGGTTGGCCCAGGATCGGGCAGTGTTTTGTTCAGCTGTACATAAGGTCGCTATGAGTTGGTACCAACTTGATGACACCTAACAACAACAACATGTACATTGAATTTCTCTAATTTTCTGGGAGAAAAGGCATAGATCCCTTCCAACATTGAAAACAAGTATTATTTTAAAATTCCCATCAAGTTAATAAAAACCTCTGGTGAATAGGCTCTATAAGCTTGTCATTCAAGGTGAGGGACATGTTTACATAGCAGAGGAAATGGAAGCATTGAGGTGCATTCTTTCTCTAGTTTGTGATCTTCAAAGCATTTGCCCTCTAAGTCTCCTGCAGACACAGGATACTATTCATGCTTCTCACAAGGCTGTTGTGAAAATGTGTCTTAACATGATGATTAAACTTTTGACAATGGTTGCATGTACAGGGAAGTGTCACTTTAAATGAAGTTGGTTTTTAGTTTGGAAATACACTTCTGAAATGATTCTTAAGCAAAGAATGTGGAGGAAATTGCGTTTGGACTCACAGAGACAAGTTTCCATTTAGCTTTGAATCAGAATTCTCCTTTTTTCTTCCTCTTTTTGTTTTTAATAGTTGCTAAAGAAATATGGCTTAACTTATTACTATGATCCATTATTTGTGACTCAGACCCTTTTCTATGACTCTTTTGTTCCCTAAAGATCGTCATGCTAAAAAAAAAAAAAAAGAAAACATTATTGAAGAATTTAGTCCATTTCCCATGGAATTGTAGAATTTTTTGTTGGGAACGTTCTCTTTTTGTACAGAATTCATATTTTAAGTCTTTACATTTTGGCCCGTGAACTTGACCATAAAGTCTGTGTTCACACTCCATGCCTTTATAACTGTTTTCTGAAGTGATTTTTTTACTTCTCTGTTTTTTTTTGTATAGCAACTCTATAGAAAGAAGCCTGGTCTGACCATCTCATTTGCAAAGCTGCCTCAAAATTTGGACAAAAACCGATATAAGGATGTGCTGCCTTGTGAGTATTAAGAGTGAATGCCTCCCCGCCCCTCCACTCTATCCTACCCCATACCCACCACACACACACTGAGATAATGTTTCCCTTTTTAAAACAGATTGTCTGGTATTCTGGAATGATCTGTAGTGTGTCTGTAAACACCACAGTCTTTATTGCAGCCATTTCAGGCTCTGAACAGTTGGGGAATAGTGTTTATGCTAATGAGGCGAACGCTGCAGATGGGGCTGGGAACGAAAGCCATGTTTACTTGGTATGATAAAAATAACCCTCAGAATCATTGGTAAATTGTTTTCTCCCCCACAGATGACACCACCCGGGTATTACTGCAGGGAAATGAGGATTATATCAATGCAAGCTATGTGAACGTAAGTTGGGAATCTTATGTAAGAAGAAAGAGTACAGTGAACGTTGTAGCCCTGATGGTGTGTATGCCACATTCCAGCTGGCAACGTGCTCTCCGGATCACAACCTCATTCCAGCCTCACATCAGCTCAGGAGAGGAGGCAGGATACAGACTCCCACTGTGTAGTGAGGAGAGCTAAGGTTCAGAAAGGTTAAGCCACTTACGAAAGTCACAAAGCGGATAGAAGATGGGACCAAAACTCAGAGTCTATATTTTGACTCCATGGTCCATGTGCCTGCTGCCCTCCCTACTAACATTTAGGTGTTTGTTCCTTGCTGGTAGCCCCTTTTGGAACTTTCAGCATGTTTTCCCTCCATGCCAAGAATGTGCATTCTGCCTAAAAATAAGAAAAATGAAACAACCTCTATGTGCACAACCCAAAAAGAGAAGGGAAAAGATTGCACATCTTGTGGGGAAAGTATTTTTTCTCAATTTGGGACCTCTCTAAACCTCAATTGACAGGTTTTCCCTCTAGAAGGCCAGGTAGTAAATACTTTAGTCTTTTTAGGACAAGAGGGAAAATTGAAGATATTAGTAGGTAGGTTGGTGGTTCAAACCCACTAGCCACTCCTCAAAAACCCTATCCAGGTCAATATGAGTCGGAAACAACTAGAGGGCACTTAACAACAACAACAATTACCGTTTATAAGTCAATGTGTTCAGCTGCTAACCAGTATATTTACCGTGGATTTGAATAGACTCAAAGGTAACTGGTTGGTTGGCTGGTTTTGGTATCATTATTTAAAAATGTTAATACCATTCTGAGCTCAGTGGCCCCTTGGGCATGTTTGTCACTGAGGCAATCAATATGGCAACTCCTGATCTAAAAGAACTGATGATTTCTCAGTTTCAGTTCTCAGATTGTCACAAAGTAACATGAAGGTGTGTCTGATCCATGGTCCCACTTACTCCACAACACCTATGGGGTCCTTGGGCCCTCTTATTCAGTGTTCTGGTGGCCTGCAGTGTCAGAGATGGCCCAAGCAGCAAGATCACACAGTCCAGTCCCATCCTGTTACCTGAGAACCTCCACTGAAGAAGCCATTAAGCCAAGCATTAGCCGAACCATGAACCAGTGCTCTGGTTACCTTTCCCAAGTAAGGAAGAGTGAGCCAGAATACCAGCCCCAAGCTCAGCAGGTTCTGAGTATCTTTCTTAGAAAGAATCATTCACAAGTCAGGAAGCAAAAGCAGAGCATGGTGGGGTAGGCACACTGAGGATATGTGAAGCCATTTGAACTGGTTAATATCAACTTAATGGCACAAGTTCTGGAAATCATGCAAAAAATAACCTAAACATGGTGGGATATGCCAGTATAGTTTATACTTCAAAGGAAAGTAAATCAGTTCTTATTGAGAACCCTGCCTAGGTAAAGACTTGGGCTAGGGATTGATATGCATTGCTGAAAATATAATGTTGGCAGATTATGTTTAAGATACAGAGCATTGAAAGCCATTTGAAACTCTTCTGCTGCCTTCTAGTTACATTTCCAATGAGTACCTCCTAAGCATCTCATGTTCTATCTTAACAATCCATTTGCCAAGGTATTGTCAAATAGCTTTCCAGAATTTTCAAATAATTTTTTCTTTGAGTTTCCACATTTGTTGCAAATGCCTGAGTTTTCTTATTCGGGTGTGATGTGTCCGTTACCTAACCAGTAAGTTTTAAATCCACTCTGCAGCCCATTTTGTAACAATGACAGATTCTAATGCCTTAACAATCTCCTCCTAGATGGAAATCCCTGCTGCGAATCTTATGAACAAGTACATTGCCACTCAGGGACCCCTGCCACAAACCTGTGCACAGTTTTGGCAAGTTGTTTGGGATCAGAAATTATCACTCATCATCATGTTGACAACTCTCACGGAGCGAGGGAGGGTAAGTGCCTTGATTACCAATTCGGATGTCTGCAGTTTCATGGGGCATTTTTGTGGAACATGAATCTCGGGGCTGGAAAGGGTCTTAAATGTCACCCAGTCCGACTCCTACATAAGCCCATACATCTCCTGTTCAGAGCCACTGATGGATACCTCCAATGACAGGAAGCCTCTGAGTCCCTGGGCTGCCCCAGACTTGACCATAAAGAATGATCAGACAGCCACTCCCACTCCTAACTTGGATGCGTTGTAACAACTCAGAGGTAGTTCCACTTGCCTGATCTTCCCTGCCCCCAAACCCCTGCTTTGGCTGTGGCCTGCCCATCTAGGATGAGGTTTGGTCCTGGGAAGAACAGTCTGTATGCCAGGTTAACTGTCCATACAATGTAGGAGAAATTACAGCCTGTAGCAACCTCCACATGTCTCTCAGCAAAGCCTGATACAAAAGAGGTGGTTGTTGTTGTTAAGTGCCATCGACTCAGTTCCGACCCATAGCGACCCTCTATAGGGTTTCCAAGGAGCAACTGGTGAGCTTGAACCACAAACCTTGTAGTTCAAATGGCTTTGCAGTCTGGTGCATTAACTCACAGTGCCATACCAGGACTCCACAAAAAGGTAAGAAAGGCTTAATTTGGAGAGTGATGGATACCATACGTGCATAGCAGGACATGGATTTTCCATAGGAACAAATCTCTAATTACATAAGGGAGGTCAGTGTGCCAGGGATACCTGTATCATGAATTCCCTAACTTCATCATTAAATGTTTATTTTGAAAGATACTCCAGAATGAAATCTAAACGAATTTTGAACCACCTGCTTTGAATGATCTATGTACCACTTTCTCCCAGATCCTTCCTGGGTGTCAGTTCAGAATGCCAAGTGAACCTGTGTTGAAAACCAGAATACACAGGACTAGACTGTATTCAGATCAGTTGGCTTTCTCACCAAAAACAAAAAAATGCAAACTACTAATTCTTGAGAGCCCCACAGATTGCAAGGGGCTTTTACATGCAGTATCCCAACCAAATGACTGTCCCTAAGCCCCAGGGCTAGAGGATCATTTCCAGGGCCCATTCTGTGGATGTTCAACTAAGATTTTGTAAAGTTCTTCCCACAAACTGAAATCCACACCACTTTCAACTTCTTCCTCTCGGATCAACTCAAAATAAGCTCCCCCTCCCCTCCTCATGCTGCCCCCTCTGACATCGGAAAATAACCTGAAGCTTATCAGTGTCGTGCTACCCGCTGGACACCCATGAAGCCTGTGGCCAGAGTGTCTGTTTTTTTTGTCTTAATGTTGCAGTTGAGCTGGTTTCCCCATTTTGACTCATGCCCTTGAGTCTTAGAACCTGCATCCAGCATGTTGGTGGGCTCTGGAGCCAGGGCCAGGTTATCTGAGTTCAAAACATCTTTCTTCCTGAGCAAGTTACTTAATCCCTTTGCTCCTCAGCTTTGTCTTCTGTGAAATAGAACCAGTAACAGTACCCACCTTTTAGGTTTGTTATGAAAACTAAAAAGCTTAGAGAACTTCATGTTACAAGTGCCCAGCACATGTTAGCTGCCGGGTGGGATGTGTGGGTGCCACCATCTTAATCATTGGTTGCATTCTGCCTTTACATCTGGGTTTGCAGGGCTTTTTTAGACTTCCGTTGTCCTTTGTGTTGGCAGTCACTCTTAGATTCTTGTCACTCACAGATTTGGTCAGAATCTCCTCATGTATGTCACTGAAGACAATTTTACAGACCCTGGTGTGGCGCTATAGGATAAGCACTGGACTTGCTAACTTTAAGGTCCATGGTTCCCACCCACCAGCCACTCACTGGAAACCCTGTACAGAGTCTCTGTGAGTTGGACCAACTAGACGGCACTTAACAACGAGAGGCTATGGCAACCTCCTCCCCTGCCATTTCTCTTTGTCTACCTGGTACCTGAGTGGCTCTGTGGCAATCACAGCACACCGTGGCTGTGCGTCACTGTATCTCCTTGTCTACGATTCGTGTTTTTGTAGACAATTAAGTTACTTGAGATCCTTTTTTAATTTAGGGGATCATCCTGGGGGCGACTCACAGTACCACGCACTCCCCTTTTGTCTGGTTCTGTGCTGCAGTTGGCTCAGACTGCAGAACTCAGGGGTCAAGCTTTCCAAGTTCAAAACCTGATGCTTTCACTTCCTAAATCCATGATTTAGGCAAATTGACAAAACCTCTGTGTGTAACATGGGATCCTGGAGGAACTGAATGAGTTCACACGGGGAGCTCAGAAGAGTGTCCCATAGTAAGCATTAGGTCAGTACTAGCTATAATAGTAGTCATACTGCCAGCAGTAGTCATAGCCGGGTAGTACCTGAGCAACTACTCCAGGTCTGTACGATGTTTATTTTTTGTACTATTGTTTTTGATAATTATGTTTGTTAAAGTGGCTCACCTTTTGGTTGCATTAATACATTTTCTCTAAAGGATATATCTTAAATAGAAACTCAGTATCACTTGCCATAAATAGAAGGTATATGTAGAGACACAAAGGTCACAAAACCGCATTGTTAAATTCTAAATAGAACTTGATGCCTGCTCCCATTCTCTCTCTCTCTCTCTCTGTTACAAAAGAAGCACAAAAGCATTACAGAGGTGGTGTCACAACTGGACAAGACCTAGACTGAGACTTTTTCTGTGTTATCAAAAGCATGGAGAGAACAAACCCCACTTTCCCGTTGTGCGTTTGAATATCTTCACTCAGTGCCTCTCCCATCTCCTGATGTACCACTAGTCATCCAGGCTTGGCAGGCCCTGATCTGGGCCTAGACAACAGACATCCAGCTTATCAAGCCTTGTCGTTTTGAAAAAAATCAACCTGTGTTCTCATTTGGAAACCCGACTGTATTTTTCTGCCTGGGTCCCTATTTTCCTGCTTCCTAGGAGCCTAGGTGCTCCAGGTGTTTGCAGAAACAGTTCATAGACTTCCACTCTCCTCCCTGTGAGGCCTTTGAGCTCATGACACCTGACTCCATTCAGGGCCTCTGTCTTCTTGTCTGTGCTGGCCTTCTCTTTGCACTTTTAACAAAGCTTGCTCTACCCTGGCCAGTGGGAAAGTCATTCTTGTCAGAGAAAGGGGAGTCTCAACAGGAAGGGTTTGTTGGCTCACTGGGAGTGACAGATGAGCTGCCCTAAATAGCTGCCCCTTTTCTGCCTCATCTTGTTCGTTCCAATTCAGCAGAGAAGGCCCTTGGTGATCTGTGATCCGAGAGGCCTCATCTTCCTCTGGCTGCTCTTAACGGCCACGCCCCTCCAGCCCTGCCATGGATTATGTCCCCCTCCTCTTTTGTTGGTGTCTGCACTGGACCTGAGCTCATCTGAGGTCTCTGTGTGGTCATTGTTTCCCAGCCCTTTCTTCCTAAGTGAGTCCATTCTGACTGGTCCCTGCATTAGCGATGCCCATCTCCCATGAGTCAGAGTATTCCCTTTACAAGCTCTGGCCTTGGGAACTTACCTCCCTTGTTTATTGATTTCCAGAAACCTGCTCTTCTAAAATCTATGGTACGTGTTTCCTCCCTCTTCTACTGCAGATTATTTGTTGACCCAAGCCCTTTATTCGTCGGTCCCCATCTCTTTCTCATTCGTACCCACAGGATCTTCTTCCGGATTAGGACTTAGTCCAACTGAAGAGTTACTGAGAGGGGTTTGCAGCAGGTCTTGCTGCTTCTCTCCCTTCCAGGTGTGTGGACAGTGAGCCCCCTTCGTGCTGCTGTGTCGCACACACTGTGTGGAGACTTGCCCTGTGAGGCCTCGCGTCCCCATCTCTGCTGGGCTGTTACTATCTCCGTTCTGGATTCCCACCCAACCTAGTCTCATTGTGGTCTCCCTTCAGGCTTATCAGTGACCCCCACAGTGATTTATCTTTATAATTGAAAAGGTCATTCTCCTTGGTCTTCCAGTCAAGATGGTTCTTTGGGTATTAAGTTGTATGTCTATTTATGATATGGATCTCTTTCCATCACAATCTGCCACTCATCCAAGATGCTGGCTTTGGATTCAGAGGAGGCGTTTGATTCTGACACCAGCGCTGTTTAGCTTTGGGCAAGACACTGAGGCTCAGTTTCCTCATCAGCAGGTGCTGTTTTGGGGGTCAGGAATAAACTCCCCTGTGTCCAGTGTCTGTCACATAGTAGGGGTTCACTAGTGTAGTAACCCCAGGGCAAGTGGATTTGACACTCTGTGCAATGGTAAGGAGTCATTGAGTTGTCATAAGGAATGAGTGATGACAAGGAAGAGAGTCTGTAAATTTCCTGGCTCTCACTGGATTTGGTCAGAACTCTCCTGTGTTGAGGTTGATAAAAGGATCTAGGCACAGACTCCTCCCACCACCTGAATCCATCTGTCAGCAAGACACATCTACCTACATGTCCTCACCAGCAGGATGCCCAAGTAAAGTCAAGCCCACACGTGTACACACACTTGCCCCTTTGCTCTGTCTACCATTTTGGTCCATGACTATCCAGTCACCCAACTCAAGAGCTGGAATCAGTCTTGAGTCCTACCATTCCTTTACCTCTCACAGCCACTCATCATTTGGCCACCACAGACTGCCTCTCAGCTCTCAAATTCACCCTCTCCTCTCTGTCCCCACAACTCTACCTTCTCTCAGAACTTGATCCTCTTTCACCCAGAATCCTCAACAGCCCCCTTTATGGCCCCCCAGGCCTAGAATCTTCCTGAGTTCAAGCCATTGATATGGCTTTGAGCTTGACATTCCTGGGGTGTAAACCTGATCCTGTTGTTTGTCTGCATGATACTCTTTGGTGGCTCTCCAGACCCTCAGAGGAAAGCCTAAAAAAACCTCACCCCAGCCTGGGCTGTACCTTTTGTCTGATTGAACTGTTGGTTGTTCCCTAGGTACACCAGGTACTAGGTGTATGTCTGTGTCTGTGCATCCATTCCCTCTGCCTCAGTTGGTCACTCCTTGTCCAGTGAACCCTCAGCCCTTCAGTACTGAGCTCATTGTCCCCTTTGTCCAGATATCCAGTCCACTTCCATCCCGTCCTTGGGGGTGGAAAGGGTGTGTGATGCTGGGAGTTGCAATAATGGGTGACACCGCAGGTTAGTCATGGCCAGATCCACTCTGGAGTGCAGACATTTGCAGCTTTGCTTTGCACAGTTGATCACTTCAGAGAATGTCTTCTCCTCGGTTCTCTTGGAGCCTGTAGGGCAGGTATTTGCATCTCCTTACAGACTAGGAGGCCGGTGTAGACCCATGTTTGTCCACTCTGTCTTGGATTCTGCAGACAGCCACCGTTTCACATCAAAGTAACGTTAGGAAATGGCTGCTCACTGAGACGCCCTTGCTTAAGGTTTTACGAGTGAAGTCATAAAGCAGCAGCATACTTTGTTTCAAATGGTGAAGGAGGAATTAGGTAGGAGAGCAGAGAGGTGACCTGAAGGACTGCAGTAGACTTGATTGGGAGTAGATGGAGGTTAGGATACAGAGGCCATGGCCTTGTTTGTGGTGCAAGTTGGATGCCCTTGTTTGTGGTACACCACGGCCTGGCCTGTCAGGCTGACCCACACCACACCCTGCAGAAAAGGTTCTTAGAACTTCCCTGGAGAACAGATGAGGTTCAGATCAGCCTGGCTCCTCTAACCACACAGAGAGTATCTGGGTGTGATGAGCAAAGAGAGGACTCTTCCCACACACCCGGCCCCACCCAACTCACACACACTGGTTCCCTTACAGACCAAATGTCACCAGTACTGGCCTGACCCTCCTGACACTGTGGAACATGGCGGCTTCCACATCCGGTGCCTGTCTGAAGATTGCACCATCCCCTATGTGTTCCGAGAGATGGTAGTCACCAACAGCGAGGTGAGCATTGGTCTAGGGTGGGCACAGCTTAGACACAGGCACTAAGTCAGCATCCTCTGTGTCTCGGATGGGGCCGTATTGAGTCAGCCCTACATCTCTGGTGAACATTTCAGTAACAAGACAAGGCAAACCCAACAAGAGCCAGGCCTGCATGGCCCTGATGTCCAGGACCACAGGAGCCAGCAGGGTCCAAGGAGCAGTTCTGCAGGAGATGTGGATATTTTGAGACAGCAGGTGGGTGGGCAGGGTTCCTAGCATTAGCAGACGTCATGGAAAGACCATGCAGCATGGGAGAAGGTGCAACTGGAGACAGGACTGTGCTTACTGGTGGCCAGTGGGGCTGGAGTCCACTTGCGCACTGCCTGCATTGGCTCACCGAGTGCGCCGTGTCTTCCCAGACAGGAGAAGAGCACACAATCACCCATCTCCAGTACGTTGCGTGGCCTGACCATGGCGTTCCTGATGATTCCTCGGATTTTTTGGAATTTGTCAACTGCATGAGGTCCTTGAGAGGAGAGAGTGACCCTGTCTTAGTGCACTGCAGGTACTGTCCTTTGTGTATTCCTTGGGAGAGGCCTGGAGACAATGGGAGGACACCAGTCCTACCCTCAACCTTGCAAGGCTGTGTGCTTTTACCAAGTTCTATTTACTTTATTTCTTGACTATTTCTAAAGTCTGGGGATTCTGGGACATTTCAGACTACCAAATATAATGCAGAATTCAAGGCAAGAATCCCTCTGTCTTCTTTACCTCTGTCCTTGAGTCTGTTCACCTTCACAGTAGATGTGAATTAGTACGGTTCGATTTTGTACATAACGGTGAGTTTCTTTCCAGTGGTTCTTAAGCCTCTGCCCACCCACCTCCGCCCTCAGACTATATGAGGATTGGCCCTTTTAACATGATGGGGAATCCACCCTGAGGAGACTGTCTTTTGTGTTCTGGAAGATCAGAAGGAGGAAAGCTCTTTCTGAGTGGGAACTGGGTAGGAGTTAAGCTGGCATTAAGTGTTGTTTGGGCACATCCCAAGTCCCTCCTTGCCTCCCCTCCGCAGCGCCGGAATAGGTCGAACTGGTGTGTTGGTGACAATGGAAACGGCCATGTGCTTAATTGAGAGGAAGCTTCCTGTCTACCCACTGGATATTGTACGGAAAATGAGAGACCAGCGTGCCATGATGGTGCAGACATCAGTGAGTATAAATCCTGTAATAGTGATAGAGATGTACGTGGCAGTGGCCAGCACCTACCAAGTGCTGACCCTGGACCAGGCTGCTCCAGGGATTGAGTCCCTTTCTCCAAGGTAACAGAGTTTGTCGGGGGGCTGAGTGATTCCAAAGCCGACACCCAGCTAACCTCTGCCCTCTCTTCTGTTGCCTCTGTGGTTCCACCTGGAGGCCAGGGAGCAGCTCTGAATGTGCTCTGTATTGTTGAGCTGTCCGAGGGAAGCAAGACCACCCAGAAGATTGCACCCACCCACAGGTTCTAGGTGACCCTTTCACACAGCCCCTCGCCCTGCTCCTCTGGGCTCTCTCCTACTTCCATAGCATCTGAGTTCTTGTCACTGCAAGGGTCCCCAAAAGGCAGCCTGGTGGCTTTGTCCCAAAACTACCAGAGGGACAGTGTGGTGGTGTGGAAAGAGCAGAATTCAAGTTCCACTGCATACTGAGTGATCTTTGAATAGTCCCTTCAACCTCTCTCTAAGCCTCAGTAACCCCATCTGCAAAATGGGAGCAATCTCATGTCAGTCCATTCATTCATCAGATAATTGCACAAACAGGAGGGACCAGGTTTCTATTTAGTAGGAGAACTGGATTCATTAGTTATGCTAAATCAGTGACTGCAGACATTTAGGGGTTCTGAGACTCAGAGGAAAGGTACCTGAAGCAGACATTGAGAGCTCAAAAAAGGTTTCCTGGAAACGTGTCCTCAGGTCCTACTCCAGGGATGGTTGAGGAGTGAAGACGTCTATATCCAGCCAGCTCTGTCACCTCCCGGGTTTGTGGACCAAGTTTGCAAGATTTTCTTAATAGGTTACGAGCTCTTGTGACTTTATACTAGTTTGTAACCGGGAACTCTGGTGACGAGGAAAAAAATGACTTCTCTTATTAAGGCTTATTTTTTGTGATTTGGAAGACCGCATTGCCAGTTAAAAAGAGAGAAAAAAAAAAAAAAAAAAGGTGCAGTACCTTGGTAAATTTTCTAGTTGGTGAAACTCAATCTAGAATGTTTTCCTTTACCCTGGACACTTGAGTGAAAGAAGCGTCTCAGGAGTTGTTCCTATTATAGCAGTGTTCAGTGGCCATTGTCCCTTGTCAGACAGGCCCCAGGCTCCTAACTAGCACCTGCCCCCTGCCCTGTGAAGCTCTTCTCCTTCCCACAACATGTAGCCTGGCCCAGGACAGCCTTTCCTTGTTGCTATGATTTATCACTACAAAAGGATGCAAAACAAATCAGCAAAGGGAAAAGGTACATGTGGAAGGGGCCAGAGGAACCCAGGCACCAGCTCCCCAGAGTCACTTAACTGCCACAGCAATGAATGGTAACAACGTGGGAAACATCTACCAGGGAAACTCAGCAGAGACTCAGCACCCAGGGCTGTTGGTGGGGGCTAGTCTCGCAGGCACCCTCTGCCTCGCATCCTCGCACACTGCTCTTTGTGCCAGCACGGTCACCCTGCTTTGGCCTTTACCCTTGGCAGCCTCCCCTGACACTGCTACACAGGCTGGGTTCTCCGTCTCTTGTGTTTCCATGATCATTGCCCACCTCAGGGAAGAATCCTTAGTCCATGGGTGTTCTTCCACACGTTTCCCGGACACGTAGCATACTGTCTGACCTAACCCAGAGTTCACGCTCAGTGAATGTTTATGAATGGTGCCGGACTTGACTGGAGTCCTGATGTGGCCCTGTGGGATAAAGCACTGGACCGCAAGGTTGGTTTGAACCACAAGGTCAGCAATTCAAACTCACCAGCCGCTCCTTGGAAGCCCGCCCTCCACAGGGTCACTCTTGAGTCAACTGCAACTTAACGGCACTTAACAACAACAAACTTGACTGCTGTGTGTTCTTTTCCAGAGCCAGTACAAGTTTGTGTGTGAAGCAATTCTTCGTGTGTATGAAGAAGGCTTAGTCCAGATCCTGGATCCCAGTTAAGACAACTGTGAAAACATTCATTCCTCTTTCCCAAGGGTATCCTCCTTAAGAACAGACCTCTCTGGAAGCAGCAAGAGGAATCTGTGTGGGCCGTGGAAAAGGAATGAGCACGTTTGAACCCAGGCACTTTAAGTTTCTATAGAAAAGGTATCCTGTACATAGGAACTGTGTAGATATGCATGCCATTATGTATAGCATCATTTAGACCTGTTATCCCTACAGACAGAAACAAAGGGCATCGCAGTTTGGGGCCTGTCCTAATGCCTTCTACCTAGACACGACCGACCGTACCCCCGTAACCCACCCTTGGGCAGTGCAGAAGGAATGCCAGGAGTACTGTTGGCCTCACCGAAACATGATGGTGCGGTTACTTAGGGGTGTGTGTGTGTGTGTTTGTGTGTGTGTGTGTGTGTGTGTAGTAGTAGTAGTAGTATAAGGGCTGAGCTTTCTGTGCTACTACGTGGAGTTGGAAATTGGGGTTTGCATGTCTCTAATACACCTCTTGATGAATGTGTTACAACAGCAAGGGGTGGGGTTTCAGTACCTTTCTGCCCTTAGTCCAGTTTCCCTGCTATTTTGCATGGGCGTGTTTCTGAGAAGCATGTCCAGCGTCTCCTCCCACTTCCTCCCTGTATTCATGACCCTCTTCAGGTCCATACACAGTGCCTGCACCGGAATAATAATGCTGTATATTCTGGTGAATTTTCTGGTGAGACTCTGAGAACTAGGACTCTCGGAAGTCTTGTCATCATATTTGTTAGTTTTAGAAGCAGGTGTCTCTTGCCTCTGCGCACCGCTGGCTCTACACTCTGAATTCAGGACTGGAAACATTGACTACTGAATCCTACTACATGTATTGCTGCTATTTCAAGCTATTACACTTGAAACATGATTCTTGTGAGGGGAGACGGGCTGGTCGCATCTAAATATTCAGAATCAGTGGCCGTACTCAGAAAGGTCTAGTCATAGAACCATGGGAAACCCAGCTTCTGCAGGGTCGTCCGTGGGTGTGTGTACGTGTGTGTGTGCTTCTGCCTATGGGTGAGTGTCTCTCAGGATTCCTAACTTGATTCCAATTACAGTTGAGTTTATATAAAGAATGAGTCTCTGTATAGAAGGACAAACGTGTGCATTCACCCTCAGTTGCAGTGGTCTCCATTTCATTTCAAAGGAGAGGATCAGACTAGCTGAATAGAAACACAATTTGATGTTAATTTATTCTAAGTACACCATGATTTTGATTGTCCTTAAAGAATTCTGCCTTTGTTAAGACTGTGTTAATTTTTTTAAAAATTTGTGACAGGATTGTAGCAAATTATTATTTAAGGAAAATAAATTACATAAAAAAATTTAATGTGGTATTTTTAAGTAGCTGTTTTTGTGTATCCAGCAGAGGAGCTAAGCTAATTTCTTAGTGGTATTTATAGAAAAAGGATGCTTTCATATTATAGTGCATGTAAATGAAGCCACTTGGCTATTTAGCAAACTCTGGACCAATGAGTAGTTTCCTGGTTGCAAGATGGATAAAGACTTACACAGAAGGGGCCAGGTTTCTAAAAGGATTCTTTATCACCAGACCTTGCATACTGTCTTGCATTTCTCCCATTTTATCTTGCACTAAAATGTTATTACGAAGTGGTAAGGATGAAAGGGAGGTATTAAACAGTAACACTATGCGGTAAAACAAGAAGGCAGCAGGAAAATCTGAACCTAAGGGACAGATTAGGTTCTTGACCTTACTCAGTGCTAACTAGTTGGAGACCTCATCATTTTGGATCAGGCAGTGTTTCGTTCTGCTGTGCATAAGGTCGCTATGAGTAGGTACCTACTTGATGGCACCTAACAACAACAACATTTTATTGCCTCATCTGTAAAATGGGAGAAACAATACATATGCATTAAGTTGTTGTGAAGATCATGTTATTAATGGGAATTTTTATCAGCTGGGATGTAACTGACAATACTACAGATGAGTTGCTTGGAACAGATAATTTACTAATGATTAGCCCCAAAACATACCAAACAAATCAAATCATCTGGGTTTTCATCAAAGACTTTTCTTCTAGGGAAAGAAAGAGCACAAATGAATATCATTCCAGTACCTGTGTTCAGTTTTGTCTCTGAGAAATTCTATCGGCAAAGCACCAGGAAAATGAGAGGGAAGACAGAGCACTACCTTAAATCTAAATGTCGCCAGGATACATAGTAAATGATTGCTATTTGATGAAAATGTGTGCTAAAAGTCTAAGAAGTGTACCTGTGTCTGGAGACTTGTGTTTTCTTATCACAGTGAGACTTACAGTAGCTGGGATTCTACAGAACCATCTTGTTTTTCCAGATCTTGCTAGTTTTCCACCTTAGACAGGGTACAGTCTTACCACTTTCCTGCCACTTGTTTCAGTGAAAAAGATTTGAGCTTTTCTTCTCTGGCAGATTTCCAACTTAAACAGGTTCCTGCTTTTGCAGGTTGTAAAAACAAAATAAGTTGTTTGGTATGGTTGCAGAAACGTTGCCGTGTTACATAAATTTCTAAAACTTATAAAAAGTTGCAGCTAGCCTGTTCCTACCACTGGGTTGACCAGCAGCTCTGATTCAGCAGATGTTGCCAGGGACAAGATCCATGAAATAATGGAAAAGAACAAGATGAGAATTCTCCACATGGCAAAATAGACAAGTAAATACTGTAGCTATTACCAATTAAATTCTGTAGCTCAAGAGTCCTGTTTCACCACCTTAAACACTTATGCATTTAGATGCCTGATGCCTTTTTGAGCCCTAAGTGAAGAACTTCATCAGATTCAGGATAAATATTTTGCCTAAGAAATTCGCTGGGGTGTGAATGAAGAAGGCATGTGCATCCTACATTCTGGCGTGCTCATAGCGTTGAATTAGACACACTGATGTGCTGAGTTCATGGAGACGGGAGAACCCTGGTATTGCCACTCTGCAGAACATGCGCTTTCACAGAGAGCATCGACTCAGTTGGGGCGGGAGTGGTCCTAAGTCCCACCACAATAACTTATACTCCAGTATGCCTTTAGACTAATGTGGATGCTATTATTGTTGCTGTGTTGTTGGTTGACATTTTTATTCCTCAGAAATTATCATTTGAGGGCAAGCAGCAGGCTCCTTCACCCTCCAAATGCAGTCAAGAGGCAATGTCATAGAGAAGGGGTAAAACTTGGGTCTAATAAACGTAGGTTTAGCCCACATCTGTATACATCTATAAAAAGGGAAGAATGGACCAAACTAGTTGAGCTCTTTGGTTCTTTCCAGATTTAACGTTGTGGAAGTCTGAGATTCCAAAAAATCTAAATGAATCCTAAACCAAAGCTGTATAACTGCTTTATAGAGATATATATCACAGTTCTTGTCTTCCAGGGATTGTCCCTCAGACCTAGGCACTGTTGAATGCAAAGACAAGGCTTGCCAAGCTGTGGTCCTCGCCTGCCATTCTAAGCTGAGATCAGTCTTTGTAAAGATGGCCTTGGGGGGTGGGGGGTGGGGGAGGGGAACAAATGCATGTGAGTCTGATGGCCAAGTTGCCTAGCCATCTTTATAACTCACATTCTGTTTGTAGCAACCAAAGGATTTGTGTTAAGTTCATATAGTATTAAAAAGTATCTTAATTTATCAGCAATATTTTTTTGTAAATTTGGAATGTTTTTCATTCTGACCTGTTTTGTCAGTGACTCAACTGAAAAACAAATGTGATCAATATAAAAACATCCAAGCTATATAACACTCCCTGTCTGTTGGCATTTTTATTCTAATAATTGTCTTGCTGTCTTAAAGTGTTTTCTTCACTTGCTTGCCTTTATTTTTAATACACACTCTTGGAGGAGAATGTCCTCTGCCCATCTCCATCTTCCCACGAATCAGGAGTGTGACATCCCGTGCACAGTACCTTCTCTCCCTTGCCCTTGGGTTACAAATTGGATTCCGCTGCCAGTGATGGCAGTAACTTACACTAAATAGATGAGGATTTATACTACCATGCAGGCTTCTAGAATGGCTTTGTGATCATCTGCTGAAGCTTCTACCTTGAGAACCATGATGGCTGCTCCAACCATGTTCATGTTCCAGCCAGGAGGATGGAGGAAGAGGCAGGGGAAAGCAGGGCCCCTTCCCTCACACACTGTCCTGGACACCGTGCACACCGCTGTGCTCACACCCAGGCCACACCTCCTGCACGGAATCTGGGAAAGCTGATTTTGATTCCAGGAAGCCATATGCCTAATTAAAGTTCAGTGGTTCTGCTGCTGAGAAGAAAGGAAGAATACACTTTGAGGGACAATTAGTGGTTTCTGCCAGGACTCCGCCCTTTGGCCACCGTTCTTCCCCCATATAAAACCCATTCCTCCTCTCTCCAAGGGAGACAACCCAAACCTCATCCAGTTCATATAGCATTTAATTAAACTTCCAGGTCTTTGGACAATGTGAAGTTTTCATGGGCTCTGAGTAGTTTTTTATAGTGTAATGACCTATAAACTAAAAGACAGCAAAGCTCATAAACAGTAGTAAAGTAGAAATGGGAAAACAGCCACTGACTACACTCATTCCTGAGGAGGAAACAGGAAACGTGTAGCTGTCATTGCTCCATTTAAAACAAAAAATGGCTGCTGTTCCTGACTCATCGTGAGCCCATGTAAGTCAGAGTAGGACTGTACACCACCAGGGTTTCAGTGGCTGGTGTTTCAGAAGCAGATTACTAGGCTGTCTAAGGAACCTCTAGGTGGACTCGAACCTCCAACCTTTTGGTCAACTGAGTGCTTAAATGCTTGTGCCACCAAGGGACGCATCATTGTTCCATAAACCCCTTGCCATCTAGTCAGTTCTAACTCAGTAACCCTATAGGACACAGAACTGTTGCATCACATTTCCAAGACTGACTGTAATCTTGGAAACTCATAGACCGCCGTATCTTTCTCCCACAGTGTAACTTGTAGGTTCAAACTGTCAACATTCAGTTAGCCAAATGCTTAACCACTGGACCACTTTTTAAGTGCCGCTGAGTCAGTTCTGACCCATAGTGACCCTGTATAGGGTTTCTGAGGAGCAGCTGGTGAGCTCGAACTGCCGACCTTGCAGTTCAAACAGTTTGGCTGTCTGGCGCATTAACCCACAGCCCCACACCAGGACTCCCTTTCATTGCCCTTTAAGGGTTACCTACTCGCACCGGACAGGAACAAGACCCTTCTCTGGTGATACTCAGTCCAGCTTCTTGTCCATGACCTCCATGGCCACATGAGAAGTGGGACTCAGAGTGACCGTCTTGGGAGTGGCTGTTTTGTAACCTGCTTCCTCCTGGAGCAGTTGGGGCTTGGAGTCCCCAAGGTTGCTTGCATGTTTCTTGCAGCCTAGTTGTGTTCTCTTTACCAACAGAATCCCATCAAAGGCTTTTGAAGTTCACCAGCTGCTCCTCAGAAACCCTACACACGGGTCACTATGGGTCAGAAACAACTCAATGGCACTTCACAATAATGCAACAAGGTCTGGTCTAGACTCCAGTGTTTTGCCTGTTGGCCTCTGTGTTCCTGCCTTTTTCTCAGTTTAAGATGCTACCTTGAGACCACCTGAAAGAGAAGCTTCAGAGGTAGACAACATGCTTCATCTGATCTTTGGCGTCACCTTCTATTTTCTGGCACAGAAGTCTTGAAAACAACTTGCTGCCTCAGCCTAATCTGCTAATGATCCACATCTGAGCCATTGTCCTAACAGCTGTGGCTTGGAAGACAGAAGCCATTGGAATTTTCAACTCTTCAAGACTTTCATCAACTTAAGTGCAGACCGTCAACAGTGCCTCCCTTAGCAAAGCTGGATTCCCGCCCGTCTGGTTGCAGCCTGGTTGACTCTAGCCAACTTCACTTTTATAGGACTTCCTGAAAAGCACTAAGGAGCAACACTTTGTGTATCTTCTGTCATTTCTTCCATTCCAGTGGCTTCTGTGAGCATGTGGTCCATCCCCCAAGTTAACACAGATCACAATTTCATCAATTATACAGCCTTTATATAAAAGGATTGTGTTCTCGCCATCTGCTAGCCAACAGTTCCACTTAGGCAACACCACATTTTAGTCATTTGCAACATCTCTTTTTAGGTATCAAGTACTGAATCATATAACCAAAGTAAAGGTGTTTGAATAAAGAGACGTTTCTTTCTTACATAAACGCAGGCAATCCAAGGCTGAAACCAGGGCTCCACAAAAGGAGCTCTGGTAGCGTAGTGGTTACGAATCGGGCTGCGAACCTTAGGGTCAGCGGTTCGAAACTACCAGCCGCTCCGCGGGAGAAAGATGAGGCTTTCTACTCCCGTAAAGATTTACACCCTCGGAAACCCTGTTAACACTTAACAACAACAACAACAATCATCAGGGACCCAGGTTTCTCCAATCAGTACTACACTATCCTCAATACAGTTTCCACCTGTTCCAAAATGGCCATTGCAGTTCCAGCCATTACATCCACATTCCAGCCAGCAAATAAAAAGAAAAAGAGAGTGCCCCTTCCATTTGGCACTGCAGGAAAATGCGCTGAACTGCAAGGTCAGTTTGAACCAAAAGGTCGGTGGCTCAAACCCTCCAGTTGCTCCTCGGAAACCCTTTACAGGGTCACTATGGGTTGGGATCGACTCAATAGCATTTAACATATATATACTATTGTATTTATACACAGCACTCTGGTGTGGCACTGTGGGTTAATGTGCTGGACTACAAGGTTGGTTTGAACCACAAGGCCGGTGGTTCAAGCTCACCAGCCACTCCTTGGAAACCATATACATGGTCACTATGTTGTTGTTGTTAGGTGCCATCGAGTCAGTACTGACTCATAGTGACCCTATGCACAACAGAACGAAATATTGCCCAGTCCTGAGCCAACCTCACAGTTGTTGGCACGCTTGAGTCCATCGATGCTACCACTTGGCCAATCCATCTCGCTGGGAGTACTTCCTCTCTTTCTCTGACCCTCCACCTTACCAAACATGATATCCTTCTCCAGTGACTGGTCCATCCTAACAATTTATCCAAAGTATGAGAGACGAAGTTTGGCCATCCTGGCCTCTAAGGAGCACCCTGGCTTCACTTCTTCCAACACAGATCTATTGGTTCTTTTGGCAGTCCATGGCACTTTCAATATTCTCCTCCAACACCATAACTCAAAAGCATCAATCCTTCTATGGTCTTCCTTATTCACTGTCCAGCTTTCGCATGCATATGAGGTTATTGAAAATACCACGGCTTAGGTCAGGCATACCTTACTATGTATGAGTTGGAACCAATTCAACAGCCCTTAACAAATATTTATACACAGTTGGCCAGAACTTAAGCACAGACACACCTAGCTGCAGGAGGAGTTAGGAAATGTGTCTTTATTTGGGGTAACACTTTACCCAGCCAAAAGTCACTAGTATTGAGGAAGAAGGGGAATGGTTACAAGGGCACTGCTATTGCTAATTCCTTGTCTTCAGATCTGTTGAAGGACTGACGTATGAGGGGTTAACCTGCTGAAGATCAGCACACAGAAACTAATCTAATTACATCCTTGAAGCTGGAGTGACCCACAGTCTTGACATACGATACTGACAGGATCGGCAGCCGCTCGTTACAGAAATGATTCACTGAAATGAGGTACTGACAACATAAAGTTAGCCTCTTTGCCATAAGCTCCAGAGCCCTATCCATCCCACACCCCAAAATTACACGGAGCAGGTGTCGCTGAGTCGGTTCTAACAGCGACCCTGTATAGGGTTTCCAAGAAATGGCTGGTAGATTTGAACTGCCAATCTTGCAGTTCACACCAACATTGCAGTCAAGTGCTTATCCTACAGCGCCACATCAGGTCTCTAAGGATCATCTGACCATCCTTGTATCTGTTGCTGCTTAGTTTCTAAACCTCTGGGTTCCTCTCAGGGTCAAGGAAGGCTCCCTGATGTCTCCTGAGACTACCCCAGAGCTTCCAAGTTCATTGACTGTCCAACCAGAGGAAAAGCCAGGTAAGGAAACTATTGGAACTGAGGTAGCAGAGGTCCGAGAGAGAGAGACAGTGGCAATGTAGATGAAGGTAAGTGGTTATAGGTTAGACATTTACAGGGGAAAAGTAACAACGTGATAACTGTTTGAGTATCCAGAGGGAGGAGCCAAGGAGAGGGCCAGTTTCTAGGTAGGGCAAGTGGATGGATGTCAGTGCCCCAAACAAGAAGCTCTGGGTGTGGGGCAAGATGATGAGATTGTTCTTTGGGCCTGAAGTCTAACATTAGGGATGCATGTGTAACCAGTCTGAGGAGTCTCAAGGCTGCTGTGTCTGAACATGAAACTTTATTTTCAAAATGGTGTATACGTTCCTGAGTTGCAAGTACCCCAGTCTGCCACAGGAGATTTGTGCCATTACTGTTTAAATTTCACTCCAGGTAATTTCTGTAATCAAACCCAGTTATTAAAAGAGCCCAAAGTGAATATGTAGTTAAATTCATATCATCTAATCAGAGCTTCCTCTGTCCACCCTCCTCTGTGTGGTAACTGAGGAGCCTCACTGTCCTCTAGAACCCTCATTAGAGACAGCTGTGGAGGGATCGCTGCTTACTGGTGCGCAGCACCTTGGAGCTGGGAGAGGTCCCTAGTCTTAACTTCGCTGTGGGCCTCTGCTTGTTCTGATCTGGGCACAGGCACTGTGAGGAGTGTTCAGCTTTACCCTGACCCCTCGAGCATAGAGGAACCACACTCCCCATCCTTAGAGGGCACAAGCCCTCCTTCAGCCCCCTCAGCGGGACCCACCCCAACCTGGGCTCACGTATACAGCCATCACTCCTCCAGTTAGCTCCAGGGGTGTAGTCGTTTCCCAGGAGACCAGCAAAACACTACAAATTAGGTGGTTTACCAGAACAGAAAAGCATTGTGTCATGGTTCTGGAGTAAAGTGATTTGAATTCATGATGTCAGCAGGGCTGTGTCCTCCCCCAGTGCTCTAGAGGAGGACCCTTTCTTGTCCCTCCTGGCTTCTGGTGAGTCTGGGTGTATAGGTTTATCTTCACATGGCCATCTTCCCTGTTTCTGTCTCTCTTCTTTTATGAGGACACCATTCAATGGGATTAGGACCCATTCAACTCTTACATGAGGTCTCTGAGTGGCACAAAGGTCTAAGTGCTTGACTACTAGCAGAAAGGTTGGCAGTTTGAACATACTCAGAGGCAATTCAGAAGTCTAGTTCTGCTTTTGAAAAGTCACAGTGTTGAAACCCCTATAGAGCAGTTCTACCCTGCACATCGGGAGTCAGCCATGAATCCAGATCAACTTGACAATTAGCCACGTGACCGCTTTAGAATCTGCTCTTCAGTAGGCTGAAATGGGCACAGTGCCTCCTATGCAAGGTGGCAGTACTGACCATGCTACGTCACACAGAACTCGGGGACCCTGTGGGTCTTCTGTGATGCCCTAGATGAATTTCTGGCTTAGGCCAAAACCCTATACACAAACTAGAACTCCATCCATTTCTCACCTGTACATTGAGTTTGTCTTGTAAAACTGCTCATTGAAACCTAACACTAAGGGAGTCCTGGTATGACACTGTAGGATAAGCATTCCACCACAAGGTTTGCTTGAACTGCTCTGTCGGTGGTTTGAATTCACCAGAAGCTCCTTGGAGACCCTATACAGGGTTGCTGTGAGCCAGAAATGAATCAGTGGTACTTAACAGTAACCAAGCCCAAGAGTCAAATACTTACTGAAAATAAGTCTCATGCTTTTTTTTAAGAAGCTTTAACTTATAACCCCTCTCATGATGCCCAGACAAGTGTGTGTAAAGGGAGGAAATGCCTCTCCTGCCTCTGCTCCATGCACGTGTACACATGCGCGCACACACACAGACACAGGAAGGATCAATGCAGGAATGGCACTGCCTTTAAAGCAGGGTGACCATGTTGAAATCACATTTGAAAGTTGGCCCCTGAGAACCTCCCTGTCACTGCTCTGAGCAAAGTGTATGGGGCTAGACCATCCTGCCCTGGACACTGGAAAAAGCTGGCCGTATAGCTGCCACCCTAACCAAATTGAATCTACAACAGTTCCTGCTTCTTGGCACTTCTGAGTTCTGATTCAGAGGTCAGGGCAGATGCCGCTCATGGGCACAGAATATCATGTTATGAGAGAGCTGCAAGGGAAGCTGGGAACGCCAGCATTTGACACTCTGAGCATCTGTAATGGCAGAGATGTCTCCAAATGTAGAAGTTGGGTGATCAAATGCAATTATCTAGTCCACTCCTTTTGCTCTGGTAGCATAGTGGTTATGAGTAGGACTGCTAATCTCAAGGT
>NW_006408587.1:4368154-4388071 GCF_000296735.1 Chrysochloris asiatica
AGAAACAAAAATCCTCACAATCAATAATATGAGACACAGAGATGGGCTGGCACCGTGGCAGCAGCAATAGGCCCAAGTGTAACCATTGTGAGGAGGGCAGAGTTTCCTTCTGTTGTGCATACGGTCGCTAGGAGTTGGAGCCGACTCGGCAGCACCTGACGACAACAAAACATTTGCCATTTCAACAACTTTTACATGTGAAGGTACCATCACTGAATTGTACCTGTACAATTTTTACACGTACATTTAAATGTACAATTCAGTGACATGAATTACCTTCACACGTAAAAATTTTTTAAATGGCAAATGTTTAAACACTTTAAAGAGGTCTTGTGCAGCAGATTTGCCTGATGTAATACATCATTTGATTTCTTGACTGCTGCTTCCATGAGTGGTGATGGTGGATCCAAGCAAAATGGAAGCCTTTGACAACTTCTATTTTTTTCTCCATTTACTAAGATGTTATTTATTTGGCCCAGTTGTGAGGAATTTTGTTTTCTTTACATTGAGATGCAACCCATACTGAAGGCTGATCTTTGATCTTCATTAGTAAGTATTTTTAAGTCCTCGTCGCTGTCAGCAAGCAAGGTTATATCATCTGCATATCTCAGGTTGTTAATGAGTCTTCTTCCAGTCCTGATGCCACACTCTTCTTCATATAATCCAGCTTCTCGGATGATTTGCTCAGCATACAGATGATACTTTACCACTTAAAAAAAAATGTTCCAGCTTAAAAAAAAAATGTACAGATACATGCTACAACATGGATGAACCTATGAAACATAAGCTAATTGAAAACAGTCAAAACACAAAAGGTCATCTGTTGTATGGTTCCATTTATAGGAAATATCTGGAATATGCAAACCCATAGATATAGAAAGTAGATTAGTGATTACCGGGGCCAGGAGGGAAGAAGAGGGTGGAGTGATTGCTAATGGGGTTTCTTTTAGATGATGAAAATATTCTGAAATTATAATTATATGAAGACTAAGAACAGGCAAAACTTATTTCCCAAGTACAATATTAATTGGAAAAGAGGCAATATCAATTTGGAATCTCAGAAGTGGTTTTATAAGTGTATGTTGTGGTTAAGTGCCATCGAGTTGGTTCCCACTCACAGTGGCCCTTCTATAGTGTTTCCGAGGAGAAGCTGGTGGGCTTGAACCATTGGCCTCTTAGTTAGCAATCCAAATGTTTATCCTACAGTGCCATACCAGGACTCCTATGTACATGTGAGTATATATACATAACCAAATATATTCATTGCATTGTATTCGTAAGATTAGTTCATGTTATGTAGTTTATTATATGTGCAATGTGCTTGATAAAAGCTGTTTATAATTTTAAAAGAAAAGGAAAATGTTATGGAATTAGAGAGTAGTAGTGATGGAATATATTAAAAACTGGTGAATTGTGGACTTACACCCCCCAAAGAAAAGTCCCTAGGAGAGAGAGTTTACATTGTTCTGCAAGGCTGCAGGTATCAACTCCCTAACACATGCAAACCTACCAACCCAGCAACTTCACTGCTGGGAGCCTGACCTTGGGAAATAACTACAGTTTTGTTTTACTGTATCGAGACGATTTTTTTAACTATGATTTTTGGATACTTTCATAATGGTGAACATTTTAAAGCATTCTCAATGCTCAAGAGTCGGGGGCTTGCTGAATAATTTAAAGCATCGTTACTACAAATACAAGCCAGCTGTGAAAGTCATTGTGGGCACACTAGTTCTCCACACACAGAGTATTCCTGAGAGCTGATAAGAAGCTCAAATCACAGATGAGTGTTACTATGTGGTTCTCATTTAGATTGTTGTTGTGGTGGTGGTGGTGGTGGTGGTGAAGTGCCGTCGAGTCAGTTCTGACACATAGTGACCCTGTATAGGGTTTCTGAAGAGCTACCAGTGGGTTTGAACTGTTAGCCTTGTGGTTCGCAGTCTAGTGCTGATCCTACAGTGCCACACCACAAGTCCAACTTAGATTATTGTTGCTGTTGTTAAGTGCCATTGAGTCAGTTCTGACTAGCGACCCTGTATAGGGTTTCCAAGGAGTCTCTGGTGAGTTTGAACGTCCAACGTTGAGGTTCAAACTGACCTTGAGGTCAAGTGCTTACCCTACGGCACCATGTGGTGGCTAAAAATATAAACTCTAGTGGCAAACAGCTGACACCCAAGTCCCAATTCCTCACTGCTTGACAACTGTGTGACCTGGGACAGCAGCCAGAGTGCTCCTTGGAGGCCAGGATGGCCAAACTTCCTCTCATACTTCAGACATATTGTCAGGAGGAACCAGTCGCTGGAGAAGGATATCATGTTTGGTAAGGTGGAGGGTCAGAGAAAAAGAGGAAGACCCCCCCCCCCCAGCAATTTGAATTGGCAGAGTGGCAGCATCAATGAGCTCAAATGTGGCAACAATTGTGAGGTTGGCCCAGGACCGGGCAGTGTTTTCGTTCTGTTGTGCATAGGGTCACTATGAGTCGGTACCAACTCGATGGCCCCTAACAACAACAACAACAAAGATGAGAAGGTAAGGAGGGATCAATGGAAACAGAACCAACAGAATAGAAATAATGAGAATGCTGACAGATTGTGAACATTGTAACTAATATCACAGAGTGATCTGTGTAAAAAATTATTCAATGAGAACGTAATTTGCTGGTAGAATTTCACCTTAAATATAATAAACCATTATTTAAAAAATCAAAATAAAATAGATTACTGAAAAGTTGGAAATGCCCAAGTTTCCAATACTGAGAATGTGAGTTGAAGTATGGAATAAGCCATATAATGGAATATTATGCAGCCAAGAAAATAACATTTATAAAGAATATTTAAATTTAACATTTCCCCCCAATGGTCGTGATGCAATGTTCAGTGTAAAAGACTGGACATAAAACTAGTATATGTGTGTATGTAAAGGGGTTTCTGAAGATTACATCAATATATGAATAGTGACTATCTCTGTTTAGGAATTATGGATAATTTTACCTTTTTCTGAAATTACCATATTTTTGAAGGAGCCCTGGTACCGTAGTGGGTTATAAGTTGGGCAGCTAACTGCAAGGTCAGCATTTCTAATCTACCAGCCACTCTTCAGAAGAAAGATGAGACTTTCTGCTCCCATGAAGATTTATAGCCTCAGAAACTTTACAGGGCCCATGTGAGTTGGAACTGACATGATGGCTCACAACAACATCCACCAACCACAATCATATTTTTTATTATCATAAAAAAAAATCATTAAAAGAAAAAAATGTGATCTGAACTTGTCAAAGATTGCTTTATGATACAATCTCAATGGAAGGCAGCGTGGCAAAAATATTTTCAACATCACAGATGTATGTTTCTTTGACCCATCAATTCAACCTTCAGGAATGTAGTGAAACAGCCCACATATCCAAATACTCGTGTGTGAAACAGCCCATATATCCAAATAGTCACTGCAGAATTCTTTGTACGGACAGAAAATTGGAAACATCTTAATGCCCATCATACAGATTTAAATAAATTATAGTGACGACATGCACACCAATCATATGAAAGAATAAGGAAGTATTCTATGTATTGATGTAGAATTATCTCCAAGATAGAATGTTAAATGAAAACAGCAAGGCACAGAAAAATGTGTAGTGGAAGTCTCTAATTGTGTTGTTGTTGTTAAGTGTTGTCAAGTTGGTTCCAACTCATGATGACCCTGTATAGGGTTTCTGTAGAGCTACTGGTGGGTTTGAATCACCAACCTTGTGATTAGAAGTTCAGGACTTATCCTATAGTGCCATACCAGGACTCCTCTCTTTGTGTTGTTGCTGTTAAATGATGTTAAGTTGATTCCGAGTCATAGCGACCCTGTATAGGTTTCTGAGGAGCAGATGGTGGGTTTAAACTGTCGACCTTGTGGATCACAGTCCAGTGCTGATCTTACCGTGCCACACAGGAATCTAAGTGTGTAGAAGGGGTGAACTAGAATACCTGTCTATGTACATACATAGACCTGTCTATTACTACAGCAATAGACCCTTGCTTGAAAGGCATAACATAACTCAGGAAGCTGACACAAGAAGCTGGGAACACCAACTGCCCCTGAGGCAGAAAGGGATGTAGAAGAGAAATGTTTTGCTATATTATCTGTAGGTAATTTTGAATCAGTGACTGTACTTCCTATTCAGTAATAAGTAATGTATGAATTTAAAGCCAACGTGAACAGTCACTGGGGTCCTTAGCATTGCTGTTAAGAGTTCGATCCATGGATTCAGTTTGCCTCTATTTACATCCTAACTCCACTGCTTGGTGACTAAGCATTGAGAAAATGTCTGTAAACTCCCGTTTCCTCATCCACAAAAGAAAGGTCATACTAGCACCTGCCTGAATGGGTTGTTTTGAGAACTAATTGCGATTATAAAATGAGTTATCCATGAGAAGTGCTGTATGTTACACCTCATATTAAATATTAAATTTTGGATATCATGGGTGATGCAAACAGTTAATGCACTTGGCTGCTAATTCAAAGGTTGACAGTTTGAATCCACCCTGAGGCACCTTGGATAAATGGCCTGGTGATCTACATCTGAAAAATCAACCACTGAAAACCCTACGGACTATGGGCACTAACCTAGCCACTGGGAACTAGAGCCAAGAGTTAGTGGCCAGCTAGTCTAAAGTGCAGGGAGGCATGCAAGAACTCCCAAACTTGCAGCTAGTACCCATTTAACCTAGTTTGAATGGCTAGCTAACCAGAACTTGACCAGATGAAGATAAAGATGTTTGACACTGTGAGCAAGTATAAATTGCTACAATTTAATGAACTGGACCTTTGCTTATATGGATGCAGCTGCTCAAAATTCCAACAGCAATGGAAGGATTCTTCCTATCAAGGTATAAGCTTGTTTCCTCAGTGCATTGGGTTGTTAGAGTCAGGTAATCTAGGCATTGACTATCACAACTGGAGAGCTATAAATGCACGAAGTGGCTGGCTTACAGACTTCCATGAGTGTACTTAGTTTCAGAATGAAGGGGGTAAGGTAGAATCCCCACTGAATAGTTTCTTCTTCTCCAGATGAATCTGGTGAAAGGGGAGAAGGGACGATGGTTCTAGGATTTTGATCCAATTGTGAATAATTGTTAGCAGGATTCATTGTGATTGTCACAATTGTAATGTAGAAGATGTATAACTAAAAGGGGGAATAGTTACTCTTTCATTTCAGGAACAGAGGGTCCCAGGACCATGAAGAAGGAAGAGCATGAGTGGATCATGAGATCCTAGCAAGAAAAGCAGCAACAGCAGAGATGGTGGCAGAGGCAGTGACATGGAGAGATGGAGCAGCTGTAGGCTCCAGGCCCATGGACAGTGTAAGGCTGTATGCCTGCAGGCAGGAGGCTGGCTTGCAGAATATGCCCTTAGGACATTTAAATGATTATTTTTGATTTGTCTTGTATGTGTGCATCCAATATTTTGCTTTGTTCATTTGTGAAATATAAGATGTCATAGGGAAGCCAAAGGGAGGAAGTAGGAGAACTGTTGTTGCAGGGAGGGGACTGTAATCATTGAGATGAAACAAAGCTTATAAACTGTTCAATGTGAAGTTGATGATCTTGTCTGTTAACCTTCAATCAATTCACAATAAAAAATTAAAAACAAACAATAAAACACTATGGAGCACAATTCTAATCTGACACACAGTCTCAGTAAGAGCGGGAATCAGCTAAAAAACAAATGGTAAAATATTTTATGATTTTTCCTGGGGATGACGGATCCATAGGTCCACTGAAATGTTTCCTTGCTTCTCCAATGTGGAATAGTACCACCTACTTCATAAGTCATTGTACAGATGAAATGAGTTAATATATTTGTAATGCTTAAAACAGTGCCTGGTTCATAGGAAGAGCTCATTGTTATCCTTAACAGAAACATCTTTTATAAAGCCATATCCATTTTTTCCCTCACATCTGGGCCTGAGGACCTACCATCTATTTGGTATGGGAATTCCAAAGAGAGAAATTAATGTAAAAACTTGTCCAGAACTGGTGAAATCCCAGGGACAAGAGAAGCCATGAATTCGCAGGCTCCTTTATTCCCATGACTACATTGCTTTTAGGAGCTCTGGTAGTGAAGTGGTTACGAGTTGAGCTGTGAACCCCAAGGTCAGCAGTTTGAAACTACCAGCTGTTCCGCAGAAGAAAGATGAGACTTTCTGCTCCCATAAAGATTTAGCCTCAGAAACCCTATGCAGGGATGCTATGAGTTGGAACCGACTCCAAGGCACATAACCACCATCACCATATTACCTTATTCCTAGAATTTCTACGTGGATATTTTCCAAACCTGCTCATTCTTTCCTCATAATGTTCTGCTCTTGCCGTAAGGTTAAAACAATCTGTTTTTATCTCTTTAAAAAGAACTTTAAACCTCCTTGTCTTAAAGTTTCTTTTAGGTTACTTTATTATCTTTGGTTTGTGGGGCTGTCAAAGCGACTATGTGTGGTTTATTTCCTCACATGGCTTTGTAAATATGTTGTAAGTTCATCTTCATCACAGATTTCTGTGGGCATCCTTGACCCCAACTGTAGAAATGTCCCGATCACATGGCTTTATGAACTCTTAGGTCCATCAAGTTTTACCAGTTCAGGGTGATTGTTTACATTAATCTCTCCTCTTGGATTCCCTAGACCATTCCTGTGGTATGAACTCAGACTCCATATGGCCTAGAGCTAAGAGGTGGCATTTTCTAGTCCTGGGTCCACAGTGGGCAGCTCTTTGAGGCTCTAAGCTTCTTTAGGTTGTGGTTGTTGAGTGTTGTTGAGGATCCACAACAAGAGTCATTGTCATCTCCCTCCAAGCATAGAGTCTCTCTGGCCACAGGTAGGTATGAGTTCTCCTGATCCAAACACTCATTTTTCATCTTTTTTTCCTTCTCAGTTTAGCTAACTCCTCAGTCCCTACCATAGCATTAATGTGGCACCTCCTATAGATGGGAGAAATGTCCTAACTGAGAGACATAGTCTCAGATGCTTCAAGATAACGCTGGGATGAGAAAGCAAAAGGTTTCTGGTTTAGTTAAAAGGCACCTTCTTAAAATACTGATTTTCTAAAGCAAACAACACAATCATGTGGAAAAATCTCAAAACACTTCTGTGTTGAAAGAGATTGGGAGGGAACATACCAAAATGTTTACTGAGTTATTTTTAAGTATTAATAGACATGAATGGATTTTTCTTCTACTTCTACTTTTCTCTTTTCTACATTTTTTATTTCTTTTACCTTGGGAGTAAAAGTAATAAGCTACTTTTTAAAATGACAGATCCAGTCAATTAGCAGGAGGTTGCTAAATTGACACAAGGGACCACGTTCTCCTGTTGAAGAGTTTGGTGACAATTGAAGGCAGCTGCAGGGAGGGTTTGTAGAAGGACAAAGTCCAGAAGGGTTTGGAAAGAAGGAGGAATGGAAAAAGGAAACCCAGGAGGAAGTGGGATAAGTGAGGTCACATTGAGGGGATTACAGACAATGAAATGAAACAAATTGTAGATGAATTGTTGAACATAAACTGATGATGTGCTCTGTATAAATCTTCCCTCATTTCACAATAAATCAAGGGTTTTTGAAAAACAGAACTGCAAGCCCCTGTTCAGGTGTGAGGCTGTAACACGAAGGAGGAAACTTGTCAGTGAGCTCTTTTAAGAGTTTGGAGGCTGTTGTAGTGGGCATGGAGAGGTGGAAGAAAACATTCAATGTGGCATTAGAAACTGTGGTGACTAATCCCTGGCATGTGAACTGGGAGCCCCATGGACTTTCTGCTGACTGAGGTCTCCCTGGGGAGGGCAACATGTACTGTAAACTACAAGGGGAAGCTGAATTCCCTTCCAGTGATACCTAACTGAATGCAGTTTGCCCCAGATCCCTCCACTCCTTTCTTCACATGGAATTGGAAAAAAAGGTTGGCGTCTACCTCATAGGCATCAGTAGTCATGGGCTGATCTTGATTGCATTATCCGCCCCTGAGTTAGTTAGGTTGTAATGCTATTACTACGCCTGCCATTTTACACTGTAAAGGCTTGTATTCAGAAAATATAAAGAACTCATATATCTCAATAATAAAAAGAAAAACAACCCTTCAAAAAAAGTTTAGATTTTACCAAAAAAGATATACAAATAGTGAATAAGCACATGAAAACATTCCCAGTAAAGAAATGCAAATTGAATCACAATGAGGTAGTTCTCCACCCACTGCTGTTGTTGAGTGCCATGGAGACTCTACTCTGACTCATAGCCACTCTGTATAGGGTTTACAAGCAGTGGCTGGTGGGTTTGAAATGCTGGCCTTGTGGTTAACTGCTGTTGTGGGCTGTGGAGTAGGTTCTGACTCATAGCGACCCTACACAGGGCTTCTGAGGCTATAAATCTTTACAGGAGCAGAAAGCCTCATCTTTTCTCCCGCAGAACAGCTGGTAATTTTGAACTGCTGACTGTGAGATTAGCAGCCCAATTCGTAACCACTATGCTACCAGAGCTCCTTGTGGTTAGCAATTCAGTGTTTATCCTACAGTGCAATACCAGGACCCCCGACCCCCACTGTTGTTGCTGTTGTTGTTAAGTGCTGTGGAATCAGTTCCCCTGAATAGAGTTTCCAAGAGCCACTGGTGAATTTGAACTGCTGACCCTGCAGTTCAAACCAAACTTTCAGTCCAGAGCATTATCCCACACCAGGACTCCCCAACACCCACTAGAATAGCTAAAATTAAGAAGACTGATAAGACCAAGCATTGCAAGGGTGTGGAAGCAACTGGAACACTCATTATATTGCTGGAATACAAAATGGTAGAGCTACTTAGGAAAACTGGCAATGTCTTATAAAGGTAAATATAATTTCACTGCATCCATTCTTCTATGGTCTTCCTTATTCATTGTCCAACTTTCATATGCATATGAGGCAAGTGAAAATACCATGGCTTGGGTCAGGTGCACATTAGTCCTCAAACTGACATCTTTGTTCTTTTACACTTTAAAGAGGTCTTTTGCAGTAGACATGCCTAATGCAATATGTGATTTGATTTCTTGGCTGGTGCTTCCATGAGTGTTGAATGAAGCCTTTAGGAACTCTTACTGCAAACATACTTTTTGTATGTTTAGCTTTATAAAACATGTGACTAACCAACCCTACTACTATTTGTCTCAAAAAAAAAAAAAAATTTATATCCCCACAAAGACATTTACATGAATGTTCATAACAACATTATTTAAAGCAGATCCAAACCAGAAACAATCTAAGTATTATCAATTAATGGATAGATAAACAAATGTGACACACTACTCTGCAGTAAGAGTTGTCAAAGACTTCATTCAACACTCATGAAAGTAGAAGTTAAGAAATCAAATGACATATTGCATTAGGCAAATCTGCTGCAAAAGACCTCTTCAAAGTGTTAAAGAACAAAGATGTCGGTTACAGGACTAAGGTTCACCTGACCTAAGCCAAGGTATTTTCACTTGCCTCATATGCATATGAAAGTTGGACAATGAATAAGGAAGACCATAGAAGAATGGATGCAGTTGAATTATGATATTGGAGAAGTATACAGAAAGTACCATGAACTGCCAGAAGAACCAAGAAATCTATTCAGGAAGAAGAACAACCAGAATGCACCTTAGAAGCAATAATGAGATTCGTCTCTCATACTTTGGACATGTTATCAGAAGAGACCAGTCCCTGGAGAAGGACCTAATTCTTGGTAAAGTGTAAAAGAGGAAGACGCCCCCAACAAGACGAACTGATACAATGGCAGCAGTTACGGGCTCAAACATAACAATGGTGAGGATGGCACAGGACCAGGCAGTGTTTCAGTCTGTTGTGCTCAGAGTGATTAGGAGTAGGAATCTACTCCACAGCACCCGATACAATAACAATAACAACAGTACCAGATAACAAATTAGTGATTGCCTGGGTAAATGCATAGATGGCAAAGGGAATGAGGGAACTTTTTAATAGAGTGATGGAAATGGTTTATATCTTGATTATGATATTGATTACAAAACTATATACAATTTAAAGGAGCAGTGTGGTGCTATAGGGTAAGCACTGGACTACTAGCAGAAAGGTCTCAGAGGTTCAAACCCACCAGGCACTTCTTGGAAACCCTCTATGGGATCACTGTGAGTCGGCACTGACTGGACGGTATTAAATAACAATAAAAAAGCAAGGAAGACATACTAGGTGGTGGTGGTGACGGTTCTGTGCCGTGGAGTCGATTCCGATTCACAGTGACCCTGCACAGCGTGTCCGAGGCTATAAATCTTTACGGGAACAGAAAGCCTTGATTATGATATTGATTACAAGACAGCTGGCAGTTTTGAACTGCTGCCCTTGAGGTTAGCAGCCCGATTCATAACCACTATGCTACCAGAGCGCCTTACTTATTAGGTAATCTTTTTTTTTTTTTTTAACTTTGTATTGTGAATTGAGTTTAAATACAAGATGATCAGCTTTACATTCAACAAATCATACACATTGTTTCATCTCAATAATTAGAATTCCTTCCCTGCAACAACCATCGTACTTCCTCCCTGTGACTTCCCATTTACACTGTATATTTCACAAATGAACAAAACAAAAATATTTGATGCACACATACAAAACAAAAAATATATACTCATTACATATCCAAATGGTATATTCTGCATGTCGGCCTCCTGCTCGCATGTACACAGCCTTTCTCAGTCCATGGGCCTAGAGCTCTCAACGGCTCTGGCTTTCCTTGCCTTCATCTCTGCCCCCATCTCTGCTGCTACTGCTTTTCTAAGCTCTTCCTACTTGTTGGTCCTGGGACTGTCCCTGAAATGAAACATTAACTATTCCCTCCTTTTAGCAATACATCGTTTAAATTTCATTTTTGATGATCACAATTAATCCTGCTGACAATTTACTAGGTAGTCAATTTATAATGACCACCATATTGCCCCAGACTTTATACTAAGCTTTTCCATCTATTCATTTCTTTGTGTCTGTTGACTAGAAAAGCGTTTCCTTTTCTCTTCATCTAACAAAACTCCTTCGTAACTTTCAAAACGCAGAGTGAGTTCTTTTGGAATACGTTTTCTTTCCCCCTCTCTCCTGGTGGTTGTTGGGCGCTATCAAGTCCTAACTGTCCCATATGACAGAGCAGACCTGCTCCGTAGGCTTTATGGAAACAGAGTTCCAGGTCTTTTCTCCCACGGAGTCACTGGCATGTTCGAGCCGCCAACCTTTTGTTTAGTAGCTGAGTGCTTAACCATTGCACCACCAAGACTCCTTCCCTCTCTCGTTGTTGTTGTTAGGTGCCGTCCTGTCAGTTCTGATTCATAGCATCCCATACACAACAGAATGAAACACTGCCCAGTCCTGCACCAACTTCATAATTGTTATGTTTGAGCCCATTGTTGCTGTCGGTGTGCCGATCCATCTTGTTTAGGGGCTCCTTAATATGGGTTAAATATCCTTCCTCGGGGTTCCCTGAGCTCCTGGCAAAAGACACCCTTAAGGAGTGTCTGTGAAGATGAAAAGTCAGGAGCCAGCTGCTTTATTTTCTCTTCACAGAGAGGTACAGAAACAAGAGACATTCCAATGCCGGGCATGTCCTAATTGTAAGCCCTTCCCCATGGACAGTTCCATTTCTGTCCTTTATTTTTCAAAGGTACCTCAAAACCCTTAAGATCCTTATAACAAAATATCCTTTTCTGTTAAACTTATTGCAAACTGATTTGTTACTTGAATCCAAAGAGTCATAATTCACTACTGGCCCTTGACCACTGGTATCGTAGTGTTACCTATGGTGGTAGAGACAGTTAGTACTCCCCAATTATCTATGAGCTTCCTATATGTCCCAGAATCCCCTGATGTTAGCTTGGAATCACATGACCAGTTCTAGTCAATGGCCTATGAACAGACATGATAAGAACCAATGTACCTGCTCCATCTTTCTTTTTCCCCACTACGACCAGTGTGTTCCATATGGTGTAGCTGTTAGAAGGAAGGGGACTTATATTGGATTTTTCATGAGCAACAAAATATATTTTCTGTGTGATAAATCATTAAGACTTGAGGGACCTCGTTTGTTGTAGAAGCTATTACTCTTAACTACTACACCCGTTAAATTCCAAAAATATGTTGCTGATTCCTTTCATCAAACTATCTGTCTGATCTGTCTGAAGTCAACAGCACGCCTGTATCCTGATAACCCTTGCACCCGCCCCTCCAGGCCCTAGAACATGAAGTGTACTCATCCAATGTGTGTTGAATGGATTGCAAGTGAATGAATCATCCCACCTAAAGTAAGCACTTACTAGAAACTTGTTTAGTAGCTGAGTGCTTAACCATTGTAAACAGAACTAGAACTCAAAGGCAGAATCTTTTAACTCCAAGCCAAGGGCCATTGTAGGTAAATGATGGGAACCACGAATTAACTTAAATGCGTGGCAGTTCAGCAGACAGGCAGTATGTGTGTAGCTTTCTAGGACAATTATTCTGGAAAGTCATTTCTGGGAAATGGCCCAAGAATTTACACACAGCAGAAGAGAAAGACTTCTTTAAATACTGACCGCTGCCATTGCAATGGTCATGAAATGGAAAACAACTCTAGTCAGAAGCTTCCTCGGGGACAGAAGAGCATCTGTCTTTTCAGAAATTTCTACATTCTTGTTACACAGTTTCTCTGGAATCAACAAAGGGGATATTGAACAGGGAAATTCGAAAAATCCTACAATTAAGTTAAAAAAAAAAATCAGTACATGTTCAGGGCGGGGAGATGGATTTTCTGACAGTTTGTGTGAATGTCTGAAATAATTGCAAACTCAGGAATAATAAGGATAAAGTTTACTTTGATATTGCCACTGGGATGAGTCTACTGTGAGTCAGGTCAGAACTAGCCCTTATATGCATTATCCTTTATAACAATAATGTGTCAAGGTATACAATATTATTTCCATCTATAAGTGAAGCACATGGGTTCATAGTAGTTCTAAAACTTGTTAAAAGTCACATAACCAGAAAATGGATAATACAGGATTCAAACCCGAGTCTTTTGGGCTCCAAAGCTCATGCTTTTGACTTTCAAAGATAGCCAATCTGATTCTTTTATTTGAAACACATCTTGGATTGGGTTGGACAAAACCAACAACACAAACACTTGTTGCCGTCGAGTTAAGTCTGATTCTTGAGGGTCTTACTTGTTACAGACTAGAACTGCACCATAGGCTTTCTTGGCTGTGATCTTCGTTGAAGCAGACTACCTTTCTTCAGTGGTGTCACTGGGTACATTGGAACTGCGAATCTCACATTAGTAATTGAGTGAAAATTGTTTGTGCTACCCAGGCAAAAGGATTTCCCAGAGTCTAAGCAGGATCGACCAATAGTCAGCAGAAGAGCAGAGACAGCTGTGGGTTGTTGAAGCAACAATCACTAGAAGCCCGCATGCTTGCAGTGTTTTCTGCCGTCTCTCTGCTCCTCTTGGGAGTCAGCTTCATTCTCTTCTCTTGCACAGCCTTTCCTTCACACAGCAAGAAACGTAGCTGCTGACATATTTCATAGAGCATATTTCTTAGTTTCTCTGGAGAGAGGGCCCCGACTTACTTCAGTTCCAGTTTGGAAAAAGTTCCAGGCCAGGAATCTCATTGGCTGACTTGGGTCAAGTACCTCCCTCCATTATCAATCAACTCTGACCATGCTGATGGTGTCAAAGATAAGACAGTTCCTTGTTTGGAGAAGAACTGATTATGTGAGAAATGAAAATGTTTGAAGGAACTATAAATGCAGAGAATGTCTGAAGGAACTGTGAAGCAGAGAATGCTCATAATTTCCATGTATTTAAATGTCTGAAAGACTATCATGAGGAAAATGGAGGACACACTCTGGGTCACTCCAGGGAACAGATATGGGACCAACAGCTAGAAGCATCCAGGACACTGAGTTCAGGGATAGATTCAACAACCACTGAGCTACCTCCCTGTGCCAGCCATTGTAGTAAGTTCCTTGACATGTGTCAGCTCTTTTAATTCCCACAAGTCTGTGAGATAAGTTTCATTAGCTCTATGTGAAGGAGCCTTGGCAACACCAACAGTTAAAGCACCGAGTTGCTAAACAAAAGGTTGGTAGTTTGAACACACACCCCAGCTCCTGCTCCAAGCGAGAAAGGCCTAGAGATCGACTTCCATAAGATTACAGCCAAGAGGGTGACAGGACAAGCAATATACAACAAGAGGGCAATTGGAAGAGGAAATGTGAAGGTAACGGGAGAGACAAGAAGGAATGCAGTCGTTAAAATGAACAGAGGTCAATACTGGTAACTGTTGGTACATGGAGGGGATTGCCATCATTGTAATGAAGCAAAGTATATGATTTGTTGCATGCAAAACTGATGATCTGCTCTGCAAACCTTCAGTCAATGCACAATAAAAAGTTTTTTAAAAAAGACTACAGTCAAGAAAATGCTCTGGGGCAGTTCTACTCTATTACATGAGGACACTAGGAGTTGGAGTTGGCTTGATAGCATCCAACAACAACATTCTTCATATGAAAAACGAGACTAAGAGATATGAATTAAATTGTCCCCATGGCAGGTATTAACACCCAGGTCTTCTGATACAAGACCCTGTTCTTTCCACTTTATCATTCTTCTTTGCACTATTTCTATTCATTGAGCGTTGTTGCAAGGCGGTTGCTCATGCGTCAAGATCATTGCAAGTCAAATGACCATCTTCCCAAGACTTGGTGAAAATAAAGGTCTAATTGAGAGATACAGTTTGACTAGAAACCCCCTAAGATCTGTCCCAACTTTAAGAATCAATAACTCTTTATAAATTTTCCAAATTAGTTTTAGCAAGTTTTTTTTCTTACAACTTGAACATTTACAACTTAATGACATTAATTACATTTTTCATGTTGTATCACTATTGTAAACATTCCTTCCCAGAATATTCCAGCATATTCTGGAAATAGATTAATTCAATGTCTCCAAACAAAAACTCCCTTTTTCTCCCTCCCTCCCACCTCTGGTATTCATTAGTAATCTTTAGTTTCTATTTGCTTATTTCATAGACGTGAGACCATACAGTGTTTGTCCTTTTGTGATTGACTTCTTTCTCTCTGCATACTCATCCATGTGTGGTATGCATCAGAACTTCATTTCTCTTTACAGCTGCATGATAGCCCAGCATATGAATATACTGCATTTTGTCTATCAATTAATCTGTTGATGGACATTTTAATTTTTTCCACTTTTTGGTTATTGTGAAAAGTATTGCAATGAACATTGGTGTACAGCTTTCTATTTGTGTTTCTGATAAATGTTTTGTTTTGTTTTTAAGATCAGTACCTTTTATTATTTATCAATTAGCCCTCAACTTAAAAAGAAAACAGAAACAACAAGGAATATTTGCTGAAATCTGGAAACATAAACAAATAAACCTATCCTCACAGATATCTTCCACCTGCTATAAAAAATGAAATTGCATTAGCTGTACATTTTAGGGCACCTTAGATTTGGGATAGCTTCATGGAGACTAGATGTACATAAGTCTTATTCTAGAATGTGTGTTCAGTCTCAGCATGCGGGATTCTCAATATTAGGGCAGGACAGATCCAGGTAAAGCAGCCCCATACAAGTTAACGTGACCATATGCATAGGGCTGGTGCTACAGCATTTTGGCTTAAAAAAAATTAGATTGGAGACAAAAGATCTAAATCCTATCACCCATACACTGTGTCATTTTGAACAAATATATTTCCCCTTATTAGGCATCTGATAAATGTTTTTAAAACTATGCTAGATATCTTCCATTTGCATAACCAGGTCAACGCTCTACCAATCTGCATTCTGCTCTGACTTATATGTATCTCCTCATGGAATCCCATGCAATCTGGCTTCCAGTCAGTTACGTCTAGCAGGGATCCTCAGTAGATGAGAGCAGAGAAACAAGTGATTCTGTGAGATCCCCTTTAGTTGGCAGTTCTCTCAACTGAAGACCACTACTCCTCTCAGGATCGCCCACTTTACACAGTCTTGCTTCATCTTCATGCAGGTTCTGATAACTTCTCCCTTGCCTCTTCTCTTCCACCTAGTAACCTTCTGCTGCTACTGAACTCCAGGTTCTACAGCATCCCTGTGGTTCTCCTACACCCCACACCTCTGTAAATAATCCTTTTGTAAAGGATTCTCCTTCAAACTGTTCTAATTTGAATATAGCATCTGTTTTCCTGCTGAGACTCTGACTGATAAAATAACTTCCAGATTATAAGTTTCATATTCTAGTTTACATGTTTCTGTATGTGCAGCATGAGGATTTCAGATATTGACTAAAGGAGAAAACACAAACGGTCTACAATTTCATCCCTAAAGTTAGACAACATTGTGAGGTATTTCTTTCCCACCATTTTTCTTTGCACATGTTACATATGTTTTTGTCACCATTTTTATCTCAATTTTTATTAAATTTCATTAACATGATTGTAGATGAGCATTTCCCTGTGTCATTAAAAAGTCTTCAGAAACATCATGCTTCAAAGTTGTATTCCAAAATGTAACCTGATGGTGTTTCCATTTCCCTATTTCAATTATTTATGGGTTTTGCTATCAAAACTATCACTACTTACTTGTTGTTGTTGTTGTTGTTGTTAAGTGCTGTCAAGTTGGTTCCAACTCATAGCGGTCCTGTATAGGGTTTCTGAGGCATGGTTGGTGAGTTTGAACAACCAACCTTGTGGTTCAAATCGACCTTGCAGTCCAGCATATTATCCTGCAGTGGCACACCAGGACTCCTATGATATTATAATTCATAAATTCAGATTTCTAATTATTTCCTTAAGTCCTTTAAAATGTTGATGCTCATTGTGTTATTGTTGTTAAGTGCTGTTGAGTTGGTTTCAACTCACAACAACCCTGTGTAGGGTTTCTGAGGAGTAGCTGGTGGGTTTGAACCACCAACCTTGCAGTTCAAGCCAACTTTTTAGTCCAGTGCTTATCCTGCAGTGCCACACCAGGACTTCTGATACTCATATAATGCTCAATATATTGTACACACTAGAGGGAGCTTGGGAGTTCTCCTAAAGGATAGTTTTCTGTGCCCCATGAAAATCACCTGCTAGGACTGGAAGAAATATTAAAGGCATTTGAGGGCTTTCCTTCACCACTAGGAAAGCTATGCCTGATCTCATAATAAAACAATGTGGGCATTCTCTTCCCAGGCCTGGCCCCATCTTGAGTCGGGAGCAGAGCTTAGCTTGTTATTTTGGCTGATGACAAGTGTGGTCATGAATCCTTAGATCTGTGGATGACCAACAGGGTAATTGCAAAGACTGAACTCAGTTTCTGAAGAAAGTCAGTCTATGTGAGAGGGCCCTGCAATCTTGAGTGAGTTCCCAGAGCCGCAGGCTAGACTGTGTTGTGAAACTTTGTGAAACTCGTAGTACAAGTTCTCTACAGCTACAACAGTCTTGGACTCATTCCATTGCTTGAGAGACTATAATGGGTAATCATCCTCAACCAAGGCTTAAGGTGGAGTCTTGGGGTGGAGCTGCAGGATAAGCACTGGACTAGTAAACACAAGTTTGGTGGTTCAAAACCACCAGTTGCTACTTAGAAATTCTAAACAGAGTCACTATGAGTCTGAACCAACTCCAAAGCATTTAACAAAAACAACAAGGCTTAGGTAGTAAAGCATGTGACAATGCATGTTACCAGGGCTTATGTACTGAAGAGGCAGAGGAAGTAGGACAGGTCCCTGAACTCCAAGGCATTTATATCCTACTCCAAGTTCCCTTCCCAACTGTCTTGAGCTGGTTCTTATAGCAAAATCCTGACCCAAAGACAGCTTGCCAAAGCCTATACAGCCAACAATGGCTGGACAAAGCCTTCTAAGAAAAATAGAGAAAAGGTCTCCACAGGTGAGTCAAAGACATGTGGTACTGCTTTGCTCATAGATTAAGAATGAGTCGTCAATTCTCCTTGAGCTAAAGACATTGCTTCTTCTACCTGGACCTACTTTCCCAGGGATTGGACTTGCCTGGCCAGCCATACTTGACTGCTCATTTGTCCAGATCAATTAAGATGTCTTTTCCTTAAAACCATAAACCTATCAGGAAGAGTTTTGACTGGAAGCCAGAGTACTCACGTGACCAGAAAAGTGGGACTTTTCCTGTTGGAAAAAAATGGCAAGCCTTAGAAAAGCTGGATCTAGACATACTTCTTATTGTTGTTATGTGCCGTGGAGTCGGTTCTGACTCATAGTGACCCTGGACTCGTAGCGACCACCAGACATAATTGTTGTTTTTTTTAAGTGCCGTGGAGTCTATTCTGACCCATAGCGATCTTGTATAGGGTTTCCAAGGAGCAGCTGGTGAGCTTGAACCATTGACATTGCAGTTCAAACGACTTTGCAGTCTGATGCATTACCCCACAGCACACCACTACAGACATACTTAGGGACCCATAACTTCTAGTTTAGAGGCACCATAAAACCAAAACCTCAAGCCTATTCTCAAGTCTATTCTGACTCATGGTGATCAGTGTGTTATAGAGAAATATGTTTTCTCGAGTGTAATCTTTAGGCTAGTTGCTAGGTTGCAAAGTCGGTTCTGAGTCATAGAGATCCTATGTACGATAGATTGACACACTGTCCAATCCTGCGTCATCCTTGCAAGTGTTCATAAGTTCAAGCCCACTGTTGCAGTCAGTGTATCAGTCCTTGAGAATCTTTCTCTTTGCGGCTAACCCTCCACTTCACCAAGCGTGATATCCTTTTGCAGAGACCAGTCCCTGCTGATTACATATCTAAAATACATGAGGCAAAGTCTTACCAGCCTCGCTTCTGAGGAGCACTCTAGCTGTATGTCTTCTAATACAAATTTATTTGTTTCTTTGTCAATGCATGGTACATTCAATATTCTATCCCAACACTACAATTCCAATGCATCCATTCTTCTTTGGTCTTTCCTATACATTGTCCAAGGAGCCCGGGTAGCATAGTGGTTACAAGTCGAGCTGCTAACCTCAAGATCAGCAGTTTGAAATTACAGCCTTAGAAACCCGATCCAGGGTCACTATGAGTCAGAACCAACTCCACAGCACACCCCCACCACCATACATTGTGCAGTTTTCACATGCATATGTTGCTGCTGTCATTTTTTCAGTTCCGACTCATAAGTGACCTGTATAGGGTTTCCCAGTGTTGATCCTACCATGTTAAGCAGTCCAGTGTTTGTCCTACCATGGAGTAGGTCAGGTGCACCTTTGTACTCAAAGTGATGGTAAGTAATTCTGTTATTTAGGTTTTGGTACAAAATATAAAAATGTGTGAGTACAAAACTTCCAGCAAGATGGCGGACTAGGCAGATGCATGACATAGACCCTCTACAACAAAGAAATGAAAGATAAAAGAAAAGAGACACAGACGAAAATTCTGGCACCCTGAACTTCTGAAGAAAGGTTATAGAGGTGGATGGAGTGCTTGCTTGGAGGAGACGCTAAGCAGGGTTGACAAGAGAGGGAGACTGAGTTGTGAATAGCTGACCAGACATGACTCAACCATTTTGTGAGTAGCTTTGGCAGCGGAAGGAGGCCTAGCAAAGCAGATTCACACAGGTGACAGAAAAGGTGCGATTTTTTATTTTTCCCCATGCTGCCCTGGTGGACAGAAGAGCGGCCAGCTCCTACACTCCTCACCCCCAGCACAGACCCTGCTTTCTGCCAAGTGGTTGCAAGCCATGCCAATGTGAGGTGGGAGCTGGCTGCAACACTTCAGTGTGTCACTTTCATGTCTGGATTCAGGTGGGCTTGGCTCCAGACCAGGACTCCATATACATATATATATATATGTTTTGTCAAGTGCCGCCGAGTCGATTCTGACCCATAGTGACCCTGTATAGGGCTTCCAAGGAGCAGCTGGTGAGCTTGAACCACTG
>NW_006408587.1:4389661-4392998 GCF_000296735.1 Chrysochloris asiatica
TTCTAGAAAACAAATCTCTGAAAATCACCATACAGAAAACACTCCTGGAGCTTCAAGGTCTCAAAAACAAATTTTACAAATAGTTTTATTTATTCAAAAGCTAAAGATAGTTGTAAGTCTCAGAAAAATATCTATTCAGCTCTGCTCCTAGTCACCTAGGGTGCCATTCATCTTAAAGATCAAGAAATGTGTACTTACACTGAAGCAAAGTATAAACGTGTTTCATTTGTAGCCTTTGCCAAATTTTATGTGAAGTACTGCAGTTGCTGTTGTTGTTTGGTGCCATTGATTCAGTTCTGACTCATAGCTACCCTGTATAGGGTTTCCAAGGAATGCCAACTTTATAGTTAGCAGTCCAAGTCTAATGCTTATCCCACAGCACCACACCAAGACTCCAGACTTAGGGTTGTTGCTGTCATTAAGTGCCGTTGAATCAGTTCCAACTCATAGCAACCCTGTATATAGGGTTTCTGAGAAGTGGCTAGTGAGCTTGAACCGCCGATCTTGCGGTTCAAACCAACACTGCAGTTTAATGCATTAACCGGCAGCACCACACCAGGGCTGCTGACTTAGGGTTAGGGTGCAGTAAATTTACCTCCACACCCATTGTGTCCTCCCTCTAAATGCATACTTCATTTTAACTCTCTGTTGCCCCTTATATTAAATCCAGGTTGTCTAAATTTGAAGGTGAAATCCTCCTCCTTCAAACCTATGGTTGCTACAAATGCAACATTGTTTATTTGCCAAATCCCCAAGAGGCAAAGGTCTAATTAATCTATTAAGTCTGCTCTGGGAAAAAAGTCAAATCCTTCAGTTGGGAAGCCTGGGTTGATATCATCAGAGTGTTTTGCAATGGGGTTGGCTGGATTGCTCCAGATAATTTAGTGGGTCTCTGCTCAGCACACTATGAGGTTTGTGCAAACTAAATGTGGCAGAGTGGAAATACAGAAGGGAGAGCATTTCTGTTCTGAGAATGATGATTGAAAGGAGCCAACAACATCCACCAAGCCAAGTTCCATTACCCTCTGCAGTGGTACAGCTTTCAGCCAAGAACCATGTGACGTTAGCAGTGATGTTGTTGTTGTTGTTGTGTGCCATGGAGTCAGTTCCAACTCATAATGACCCTGTACAGGGTTTCTGAGGCTGTAAATCTTTCCGGGAGCAGAAAAACCTCATCTTTCGCCTGCGGAACAGCTGGTAGTTTCAAACTGCTAACCGTGAGATTTGCAGCCCGATTTGTAACCACTACGCTATCCCCTTATAAAACCAAGAGCAGCTGCTTCATTGTCTAGTACTGGTAGTTGGCCTGGTTAGATTGGATTTTTTGTTCTTGTGTTTTTTTTTCAGTTGTGATAAGATGTATATCACATAAGGAGCCCTGGTGGCACAGTGGGTTAAGTGTCAGACTGATGAGCATACAGTCAGCATTTCCACAAAACTTTTGCCATTTTTAACATTTTAAAGTGTACATCTCAGTGGTATTCGTTGTATTCACAATGTTGAGCAACTATTATCACTATTTACTTCCAAAATGTTATCAATACTCCAAACAGAACTCTGTACCCATTAAGCAGTAACAGTTGACTCCACCCCCTACCCCACTCACACACCCCAGATTCTGTTAACTGTTAATCTATTTTCTGTCTCTATCCAACTGTCTCTTCTAAATATTTTTCATAAGTGGGATTATATAATGTTTGTTGGTTTGTGCCTGGCTTGCTTCATTTAGCATATTCTTTTCAAGATTGTTTTAATTTTTAAGCCACGGTCTTTCATGTTTTCCCCAAACCTGACAGAGCATTAGGACTGGAGACTGATTTCCCCTTTCGAGGCTTCTTTCCCTCAAGTTAACTTTCAAATATGTAGAACAGAGCGGAACCTGGCCTGAGCCATTTTCCTGACTGTTGGTAGGCCCCAGTCTCTTTGGCTGCTATGCATTCTGAGTGCTGTCCACAGCAGAGAGGTCATCTTTCAGCACTCCAGTGGACAATATTCTATTGTAATCTGTAAGGTTTTCACTGGCTAATTTTCTGGAGTAAATTTCAGGCCTTTCTTCCCAGTCTGTCTTATTCTAGAAGTTCCACTAAAGCCTGTCCACCATGGGTGATCCTGCTGGTATTTGAAATATTCATGTCAAAGCTTCCAGTATCATAACATGCAAGATACCACAATACCACAAATAAACTGACAGGTGGTAGCTCTCCCTTATAAAACCAGACCAAACTCGTTGCTACTGAGTTAATTCTGACTCATACTATTGTTGTTAAATGCTATTGAGTCAGTTTCGATTCCTAGCAACCCTCTATAGGGTTTCTGAGGCTGTAAATCTTTGTGGGAACAAAAAATCTTTCTCCTGTGGAGCAATTGGTAGGTTTGAACCCCCGGCCTTCAGTTAGCAGGAGAGTGCTTTAACCACTGCACACCAAGGCTTACTTGCATCCACTACCCCTTTAAAATTTATGTTATTGTGTTTTTGGTGGCAGTTTACACAGCAAATTAAGTAAGATCTCCTTTAACAGTTTCTATAAGCACTGAACTGCTAACCACACTAACAGTACTTTCATTAGCCACTCTCAGAAATCCTGTCACTATGAGATGGTACCAACTCAATGGCACACACCAACAGCAACAACAACAAACATATTGTTCAGTGACATTGATGATATTTTTCACACTATAACAGCCATCTCATTAATTCTATCCTGGTTGTTCTGTTTCCCTTAATCTACTTTCCCTTCCCCCTTGCTGTCTTATGTTTAGTCTAGGGAAAATATTTACTGTTTGGTTTCACTTATATGAAAATGAAATTACTTAGAGAATCACAGTACTCATGAGTAATATTAGGGAACAGTGTGTTATTTAGCTGGAAGACGAGCTCTGGGAGTGGTTTGAGTTCCATGTTGAAAGCACTTCCCAGGGTAATAATCTCGAGGGTCTACCCAGTCTCTACTGGTTAAATAAATCTGGGCTTTAAGAATTTGAGTTTTGTTCTACATTTTACTCCCATTTGAACAGAACTGTTCCTGATCAGAACTGTCTGTATTGGTAGCTGGGCACCATCTACTTCTTCTGATCTCAAGGTTGTTGTTGTTGTTAAGTGCCTTTGAGCCGGTTCCAACTCATAGTGACCTGCACAGGGTTTCTGAGGCTGTACATCTTTACAGGAGCAGAACGCCTCATCTTTCTCCTGCAGAACAGCTGGTAGTTTCAAACTGCTGACCTTGAGATTAGCAGCCCAATTCATAACCACTATGCTACCAGAGCTCCTTAATCTCAAGGTAGGCAAGGCCATTGTGTGTAGACTAGTATTTCTGTAAACTAGTTTCTTCTTTGAGTC
>NW_006408587.1:4394993-4412446 GCF_000296735.1 Chrysochloris asiatica
AACTACAAGTCCTTTGCTGATTCCAGAGGAGGAAGTGTCCAAGTGGAAAACACTGGCATTTTCCCCTGGGACTGAGCTGTGACGTGGGAGGTGCCTGTCATGCCCCCCACCTGCTGTCTTTTCCCCTTGTTTCAGAAGACAGTAGAAACAATCTCTTTTAAAGCACTCAATGACGTTTCAGAACATGGAAACACATACCTCCTCTCTGCTTTCAGACATCCTGGGTCTAGTTCAGGTGCCTGATGAGTTGATTGATTCGTTCACCATGATAGCCAGGTGAGCCCATCTCTGTAAGAAACCCACTTTATTCTTGGTAGCGTGATGGGCCACAGAGAGATGGAAAGGACACAAGAATTGTAAGACCACCTGGAAATACTTCCCCAGGAAGGCAATTTCATGAATGAGATCTTCCAAGCAAATGACATCAAACTTCCCCAGAGGCTCCTTAATCACTGCGTTGTCTGTCAGCGCAATGGTCTTATTCTTGACATTGGCTTGTCCATGTTTCAGGATGAGTTCCTGAACAGACATTAGTTTTGGAAATCCCCATGTCATATAAGGTTCCACTATAGTACGCTACATTTTTACGCTTTGGGGGTTCAACTTAACAAAGACACCACTGAAAATCTTCTTTAGAAGAAGTCTTACAATCATCTTCTGCACCAGAAAACCCACCCCATTAATTCTCTGGATTTGTACTGCAGAGGTCAGGGGATGTTCATCTGGCACTTCCAAGCCATGAGGTTTCTAGTCGTCTGATGTCATGTTGCTGTTGCTGGGAATCAAGTAGGAACGATTCCAGTCGCTTAAACCTGAGACCTTCCTCTTTCTTGTTTCTTCTTTTCCAAAAGTGTCTGCTTTGCCTGGGTGGCTTTGAGAGCCTGATAAGCCTTCCTCTTTTTCAGGAGATTTTCTGGAACCAACAGAATGTTTTTTCTTGCCTCTTCCTCTGCCATCTTTCCAACACTGTGGCTACTGCTCATGCGCACCCCCTACTTCATCATCTTTTGATGCCGCCTTCATCAGTCACCGTTTTGCTGTTGTTGTTAAGTGCCATTCAGTCTGTTTCAACTCATATCAACCTGTATAGGGTTTCTGAGGAGCAGTGTAGTGCTGTTGGGTCTGAACCACCAACCTTGCGGTTAGCAGCCCAGGGCTTATCCTATAGTGCCACATTAGGACTCCATATAGAAACTTTCAGTGTTGCAAGTTGAAACTTGGAGCTTTTACTCAATTATTTAAGCTTAAAAAATGCTGAGTCTGTTCTTCCCTTTTGGTTTTCTAACTCCAGATACTGCACATTTCATTATAATACTGCACTTTGTCTTCTTGAGCTGTCCTTTGAAATGTTCTGCTCAGCTCTTTATTTCCTCATTTCTTATTTACTTTAGCTTTGCTGCACTCAAGAACAAGTTTCAGAGTCTCTTCTGACATCTATTTTGGTCTTTTCTTTTTCTTCTGTCTTTTTAATGATCAATTGTTTTCTTCATGTATGATTTTTTTTTTTTAATGTCATCCCATAATTATTCTGGTTTTGTCATTAATGTCTAAAGCATCAGATCTCTCCTTGAGATGGTCTATAGATTCAGGCGGGAAATAGTCAATGTCATATTTTGACTCTTGTGGACTTGTTTTAATTTTCTTCAGTTTCAGTCAGAACTTGTATCTGAACAATTGATGATGTGCATTCCACAGTCTGCCCTTGGCCTTGTTTGAGCTGATGATATGGAGCTTCTCCATCATTTCTTCCCATAGAAATCATCAATTTGATACCTGTATTCCATCTGGTTCACATGTATGATTGTATTTTATGTTACTGAAAATGGTATTTGCAGTGAATAAATCATCGGTCTTGTAAAAATCTATAATGTGATCTCTAGCATCATTTCTATCACCAAAGCTGCATTTTCCAACTACTGATCCTTATTCTTTGTTTCCAACGTTTGCATTCCAAACATAAGTAATTATCAATGTATCTTGATTGCATGCTTGATCTAGTTCAGATTGAAGAACTTGGAAGAATTCTTCAATTTCATCATTGCTAGGGAACTCTGGTAGCATAGTGGTTACGGATCGGGCTGCGAACCACAAGGTCAGCAGTTCAAAACTACCAGCTGTTCCGTGGGAGAAAGATGAGGCGTTCTGCTCCCGTAAAGATTAACAGCCTCAGAAACCCTGTACAGGGTCGCTATGAGTTGGAACTGACTCCACGGCACATAACAACAACAACAACAACGTTAGTGCTAGTGGTTGGTGCATAAATTTGAATAATAGTGATATTAACTGGTTTTCCTTGTAGGTGTATGGATATTATTATCCTATCACAGACAGTGTTATACTTCAAGACATATCTTGATATGCTCTTTTTGATGATGAATGTGACATCATTCCTCTTCAATCTGTCATTCCCAGTATAGTAAACCATGATAGTTGGATTCAGAATGGCCAATACCTGTCCATTCCAGCTCACTAATGCCTTACATATCAGACTTTGTTCAGTCTATTTCATTTTTGACAACATCCAATTTTCCTAGATTTATGCTTCATACAACAACATGCATCATACATTCCATGTTCCGATTATTAATGGATGTTTGCAGCTGTTTCTTCACATTTTGAGTTGTGCCCCATCAGCAAATGAAGGTACCAAAAGCTTTGTTCTAATCACATCATTAAGGTCGACTCAACCTTGGGAAGGCAGCTCTTCCTAATTGGGTTTTTTGTTTATTTGTTTTTTGTTTTTTTGCTTTTGGTTCAATAAAAGTGAGATTTTATTGAGGGCCATGGAGCTTGGGAGAACTCCACCAATGGGAGCCCGGGGAATGAGAAAAGAGGTGCCTTATGTGACCTTCTTAAAGTGCAGGTTGTTGGTGTGGCTGCACTTCTTGTGACTGTTGGCAGCACAGGGGTTAAGGGGAGTGTAGCACTTGCAGCAGATCATCTTGTCACCATTGTTTCTGGGCAACCTGGCACCAGGAAGGCTCTGCAATGCCACCTCACAGACACAGCACCAGGTACAGAGTGAACTCTTTCTGGATGTTGCAGTCTGAGAGAGTGTGGCCATGCTCCAGCTATTTACCCACAAAACTCAGACATTGCTGGTCGAGGGTGGGGGTGAGGGGTGGGGGTGGGGGGTGGAGTGCCCTCCTTGTCTTAGATTTTGGCTTTGGCATTCTCCATGGTGTCACTGGACTCAGTTTTGAGAGTGACAGTCTTTACAAAGATCTGCATCTCTACATCTGCCACTTGGCCACCTTGCTGAAGTGAAAGAGGGCCCCTCGTCTTATTTTGAGTGCCTTCCAAGCTGAAGGGCTCATCCTCTGGCACTGTATCTGACAGTGCTCTACTGTTATTCATAAGGTTTTTATTGGCTAACCATTCAGAAATGGTCCACTTCTCCTTCTTCCTAGTCTGTCTTAGTCAGGCAGCTCCACTGAAACCTGTCTACCATGGGCGACCGTGCTAGTATTTAAAACACCGATGGCATAGCTTCCAGCATCCAGCAATGCACAAGCCACCACAGTAGGACAAGCCATCAGAGAAGCAGTGGTCCAACTCCTGCATAGAGATCCTGCAGAGGGCTTCTCAGGGTTAGCTGGTAGGTTTGAATCACTGACCTTGTAGTTAGCAGCCTAGTGCTTATCCTACAGTGCCACACCAGGACCCACTGACATTAGTAATATTGATTACAGTCTGTTGGCATTCTATTGAATTGCGTCTATAGTCTTCCATTTGAGCTCACTCTTCCTTATTATGGCTGTGCATGGAACTCAATCCTGGCACACTGAAATGAAGACTATGACTGCATTACTAGAAAAGACAAGAAAGGGGGAATAATTAACTTCAGGCCCTGTAGAGATAGAGGTCTCTATCCAGGAAACCCGAGTAGTGTTCTAACAGATCAGTGTACCTCCTCCAAGGACTTTTCATGCTCTGATCTCTTTCGGTCTCCTAGCACAAACTATCAAGAGATTTATATATTGGCTTTATAACATCTGTATCCACAATGTGGGCACAAAGTGATCAACACAGGAAGAATAGAGTAGTGGGGATAAATGAAAAGACCCTGGGAATCCTACGAATTAGCCCTTCTGAGATTTGGCTTACACTTCAGCAGAACTGTCTGCTATGATGCAAATGTTAGATCTTTGCACTGTCCTCTAGACACTTATGACTACTGAGCACTTGAAATGTGTCAGTTTGAACCCCATGGCTGGTGGTTCAAGCTTACCAGCTGCTCCTTGGAAACCCTATACAGGGCCGCTATGAGTCAGAACTGATTCAACGACACTTAACAACAACAGTGCGAAGGATTTGAATTCTATATTTTATTTCTGCTTAATTAATTTTAATTTCATTAGTCACATTTCAGAAGCAAGCACAGCAAGTGTGTTGGCCTTGAGATGCTGAGGGAGTGAGGTCGGCTTCAGCTCTTCTCAGTTTCCTCTTTTCTCTTGATTCCCTGGATATTCAATGCTCATATTCAGCAATGGCAGCTCCATTGCTGAGCCTCTCCTCAATTAACTCTGCTATACTGGCCTAACTTCAGCAAGAAGAAATAGCACACTCTCCACTTTCTCTGAGCAGGATGAGGTTGGCAAGGATTTCTGAAGCTGAGCGTGATATTCCAAACTGCTAATTTGCTAAAATAATTTGGGAAACCCCTGACTTGAATTTTTGAAATTTGTAGGAGGCCAAAGTCTATGCTACTGAATGTTATATTTGCTAATTGTCTCAGTGGTTGTTTATGAAATGCTGCTGAATATTTATTGCTCTCTGTTAGAGTACTTGGCCCAGAAAGACAGGTTTGCTCATAAGATTTTCTTCTGTGACTCAATGTAAAGATTCAGCCTGATTTTCTTTTCAGAGGGATCACACACTCTTCTTTTCCCCAGAAAGATCCACAGGACATTTTCATGGTTACCTTTGCAATCAAGGCCTACAGTCCCATGGAGAGGCCCTGCTGAGAAGACAGAGGCCCCAGGAACTCTATTCTGTACTACCTTGGCCAACTGCCTAGAGTTGGTTCGATCAAGAGTGGATGTTAACCCCAGGGGAGCCCAGCATAAAGGCTGGTCAGTGACCTATCCCCTGCCACAATAGGATATTCTAGACCAATCAGGCTTCCCTCCCTGGACTCTAAACTAGAAGCAGAAGCTGATACTGGAAATGACAGAGAGGGAGGGATAAGAGGGAAGGAGACATGTAAAATTACTCAGGATGGAAACTCTTATTGGAGACGGATGGTCTTTGTTCTCTAGTGCTGCTATAACAGAAATATCACAAATGGATAGCTTTAACAAACAGAAATTTATTCTCTCCGTTCCAAAGGCTAAAAGTCAGAATTCAGAGCACTGGTTCTGCGGAAAGGCCATTGTTTCCTTTTGGCATCTGTAGGCCCAGCATTCCTTGGAGATCTTCATGTGTCTTGGCATCAGTCTTCCCCTGGATGCAGTTGCTTCACAGTGCAGGAAGCCCAAGTCCAAGAATGCACTCCATTCTGGGTTCTTTTTTCTTGATGATAGTCGGTCCCTCCTCTGCTCACTTCTTTCTCCTTTTATCTTTTGTAAGAAACAAAGTGTTGCAGTCCCCACCCCTGAGAAACTCCCTGACACTGGATCAAGGTTATGTTGTCACTGTGGTGGCTTGTGTACTACTGTGATGCTAGAAGCTATGCCACCGGTATTTTATATACCAGCAGGGTCACCTATGGCAGATAGGTTTCAATGGAGCTTCCAGACTAAGACAGACTAAAAAGAAGGAAAGGAAGACTATTTCTGAATGTTTAATCACTGAAAACTTTATGCAGAGCAGCAGAACATTGTCAGACATTGTGCAGGAAGATGAAAACATTATGAACAGCAGTAGAATATTGTCAGATATAGTGCTGGAAAGTGAGCCTCTCAGGCTGAAGACACTCAAAATACAACTGGGGAAGAGTTGCCTCCTCAAAGTAGAGTTCACCATAACAAGGTGAATCGAGCAATCTTTCAGGACCTACATGTATTCAAATGAGGAAAAGCAGCTGCTGCAAATATCCATTAATAATCAGAACACGGAATATACAAAGTATGAATCTAAGAAAATTGGACATTGTCAAAATGAAATGGAATACATAAAGATCAATATCCTTGTTATCATGGTGATGTAAGATAAGCACAGGACTGTAAGGTGCATTTGAACCACAAGATTGGCAGTTCAAACTCACCAGCTGCTCATTGGAAACCCTATACTGGGTTGTTATGAGTCAGAACCAACTCGATGGCACTTAACAACAACAAGATGTGAACTAGAATGGACTACTATTGCCTGTTTTGAAATGGTGTCAAATTTATGATCAATAAGAACATTGCAAGAACTATCTTGAAGGACAAATGCTGCCTGTGATAGGATCATGTCCATACACCTATAAGGAAGAACAGGATTCCTCCTGCTGTGGCACTATAGGGCCAGAAATGGACTATGAAACATAAGATCACCAATTCAAACTCACTACCTGCTCTTTAGAAACCCTATACAGGGTCACCATGAGTCAGAACTAACTCAACAGTACTTTAAACCAACAAGGAAGACTATTATTAAAATTTACACACCAACCACTAAAGTCAGTGATGATGAAATTGAAAAGTTCTACCAAGTTCTTCAATCTGAAACTGATCAAACATGCAATCAAGATACATTGATAGCTCTTTCCAGCCAGCTCCGAGCAATGGGTATCTCTCGGGACAACTGGCACAAGCTCTGCAAGACTGGGGGCAAGAGAAAGCCCTACCACAAGAAGCGGAAGTATGAGCTGGGACATCCGGCTGCCAACACTAAGATCGGCCCCTGCTCCATACACACAGTACGTGTTAGAGGAGGCAACGAGAAGTACCGGGCCCTGAGGCTGGATGTGGGGAACTTCTCTTAGGGCTCTGAGTGTTGTACCCGGAAAACAAGGATCATTGATGTTGCCTACAATGCGTCCACACCAAGACGCTAGTGAAGAACTGCATTGTGCTCATCGACAGCACACCGTACCGGCAGTGGTACGAGTCCCACTATGCACTGCATCTGGGCAGCAAGAAGGGAGCCAAACTGACTCCTGAAGAGGAAGAGATATTAAACAAAAAGTGATCAAAGACAATTCAGAAAAAAATACGATGAAAGGAAAAAGAAAGCAAAAATCAGCAGTCTTTGTAACCATGGCAATGAGACGATATACAATAGAATGAATATAAAACGAATGTTCTCCCATGTAAACTATCACATAATTCACAATAAAACATTTAAGGAAAAAAAAAAAAAATCCGCAGTCTTCTGGAGGCGCAGCTCCAGCAGGGCAGGCTTCTTGCATGTATCGCTTCAAGACCAGGCCAGTGTGGCCGAGCAGATGGCTGTGTTCTAGAGGGCAAGGAGCTGGAGTTCTAGCTGAGGAAAATCAAGGTCTGGAAAGGCAAATAAAGACTCCTCCCTCACATCCAGCACATGTATTAAAGGTGTTTATTCTAAAAAAAAAAAAAGATGCATTGACAATAACTGGTGATAGAATTAAAGAAGTTGGAAACAAAGAGGAAGGTTCTAATATGGCTATGGTGATAAAAAAAATTATGCTGGAGATTGTATGACAGAATTTTATAAGACCAACGACTTATTTACTGCCTGTTTCTAACAATATAAAAGGTGACCATACACATGTACCACACAGGAATCAAAGGACTGCATCAGTGGAAAGAGACAGTGGAGAAGCTCCATACCATCAGTCAAAACAAGACCAGGACCAGACTGCAGAACAGACCATCAATTACTCATATGCAAGCTCAGGCTAAACCGAGAGAAAATGAAAGCAAGTCCACAAGAGCCAAAATATGACCTTGAAGATACTCCAACTGAATCGATAAACTGTCTTAAGAAGTGATTTGATGCATTAGATGCTAATGACTGAAAACCAGAAGAGTTGTGGGACATCAAGAACATCATACAGAAGAAAACAAAAGATCATTAAAACAACAGGAAAGACAGAGCAGACCAAAATATATGTCAGAAGAGACTCTGAAACTTGTTCTTGAGCACAGAAAAGCTAAAGCAAATGGAAGAAATGAAGAAGTAAAAGAGCTGAACAGAAAATTTCAAAGGACATCATGAGAAGATAAAGTATTATAATGAAATGTGCAAAGACCTGGTGTTAGAAAACCAAAAGGGAAAAACACGCTCAGTATTTCTAACGCCAAAAGCACTGAACAAAAACTGCTGCAATATTGAAGGGCTCCTGGTGTGGTGCTGTAGGATAAAGTACTGAACTGCTAACCACAAGGTTGCTGGTTCAAACCCACCAGCTTATCCTCAGAAACCCTACACAAGATGCAGGGTCACTATGAGTTGGAACCAACTCAATGGCACTTAACAACAACAACGTACACAAAATACTGACTAACACAGAAAGCATCAAATGAAGATAGAAGGAATACACAGCGTCACCATAACAACAACAAACAAAGTTCAAAGTTCAACCATTTCAAAAGTAGCAGCTGATCAAGAACTTATGGAATTGATGGAATAAGTCCAAATAGCACTGAGGAAGGCACTGGCAAAAAACAAGGCTCCAGGAACTAATGGAATACAAATTGAAATCTTTCAACAAACTGATGCAACACAGCAGGCTCTCACTCATCTATGCCAAGAAATTTGAAAGACAGGTACTTGGCCAACAGATTGGAAGAGATTCATATATGTGCCCATTCCAAAGAGAGGTGACCCAGTGGAATGTGGAAATCATAGAACAAAATCATTACTATCACATGCAAGTAAAACTTTGCTGAGAATAATTAAAAGTTTCAACAGTACAACAATAGGAAACTGTCAGAAATTCAAGCTGGATTCAGAACAGGACCTGGAAAAGGGGTATCACTGGTACCATCTGATGGATCTTGGCTGAAAGCATAGAAAGTCAGAAATATGTGTAGTTGTGCTTTATTGACTATGCAAAGGTTTTTGACTGTGGATCATGATGAATTATGGAAAAAATTGTGAAGAATGTGTGCTTATGAGGAACCTGTACATAGACTAAGAGGCAATTGTTAGAACAGAGCATGGGCTACTGAATCATTTAAAACCAGGAAAAGCGTGTTCTAGGTTGCATCCTTTCACCATATTTATTCAATCCATATGCTGAGCAAACAATTGGAGAAGCTGGATTATATGAAGAAGAACATGGCATAAGGTTTGGATGAAGACTCATTGACAACCTGCAATATGCAGGTGACACAACCTTGCTTACCAGAAGTGAAGAGGACTTGAAAAACTTACTGGTGAAGATTAAAGACTGCAACCTTCAGTATGGAGTGTACCTCAATATAAAGAAAACAAAAAACTGAACCAATAAATAACACCATGATAAATGGAGCAAAGATTGAAACTGTCAACGACTTCATTTTGTTTGGATTCACAATCAACACTCATGAAAGCATCAGTCAAGAAATCAAATGATGTATTGCATTAGGCAAATCTGGGGCAAAAGACCCCTTTGAAGTATTAAAGAGCAAAGATATTAGTTTGAGGACTAAGGTGGGACTGACCCAAGCCATAGTATTTTCAATAGCCTTATATGCATGTGAAAATTGAACAATTAATAGGGGAGACCCTAAAAGGATCCATGAGTTATGGTGTTAGAGAAGACTTTTGAAAGTACTATGTGTTACCAGAAGACCTGTCAGAATGCTCCTCAGAAGTCAAGATGGCAAGATTTTGTCTCTTAAACTTGGACATGCTATCAGGTAGCACCAGTCCCTGGAGAAGAACATATCATGCTTAGTAAAGTTAAGGGTTAGCAAGAAAAAGGAAGACCCCAATGAGATGGATTGACACCGTGGCAAAAACAATGGGCTCAAGAGGGAGGCTGGCACAGGAAAGATGAAAGTGGTGGAAGACACAGGGAGGAGGGCAAGTGTTAAAGTGAATAGAGGTAAATACTGTTTGTTACCCGATGGTACAAGGAAGGGATTGCAGTCATTGTAATGACACAATGTGTATGATTTGTTGAGTGGGACTGATCTGTTCTGTAAGCCTTTACTCAACTCACAATAAAAAGTTTAAAAAACAAAACAAAAATACAATGGGCTCAAACATAACAACCACTGTAAGGCTGGTGCGGGACTGAGCAGTGTTTCATTCTATTATGTGTAGGACCACTGTGAGTTGTAACTGACTCAACAGCATCTAACAATGCACAAAGCTCCTGTTCCAACTTACCTACAAATTTGACTTAAAGACACACTTAGGATTGGATCTCAGCCATAAACTGGAGACTGCTTATCCTCTATTTCAGAAATAAAACATCACAAAATACCGGCATGCATTAAGCAGGGTAAAGATAAAGCTATTTTTCATTTTGGGGAAATAAGACGCAACAAAGGATATACACATCTGAGCATCTATTGCGTGCCCAGGCACTTCCTGAATATATATCATTTACTCTCTCCTTTGTTTACTCCCAAGTAAATGATAAAACAACTGAGGTACAGAGCACCTGATAAACTTGTCCAAGAGCACACTGGAAATGGTGGAATCAGTTTAGAATCCAGCTCTGGTGGACTTTAAGTGGTATGGCTTTTCATAGAGTTTGTGGTCAGTTCTTCCTAAAGCAGACCCTCCGTGTCTGTCACCTAGAGCCAGAAGGGGCTGTCATGGACAGGCGTGGAGTACCCTTTAAGCAAGGTAGGCATGGACTTACTTGCACTTACTAATCACCACATGAAGCCCAAGTAAAACAGTAGACTACTAACAGATTAGTAAATAAACACAAGTAAACCTCTGATTGCCTTGCTTACTGGGTTTTCTGTTCCTGCCATGGCTTATCAATTTGAAGAAGTTTAATTCTGTAGCAAGGTGCTGTGGAGTTGGGAAAGAAAGAGATGCCAGCTACACCTAAAAGCAGAATCTCTGGTGCGATAAATAAATGTGAAGTTGTTCATTACAGATTAATAAGCAAGCAAGAGGAAGCTTGTGCTTTCCTTGCTTCTTGGGTAATCTGACTCCGATCATAGGCCAGGTCTACAGGCCCCTGGCAGCACCTCCCAGGCAGGGTGGGGAGGCCTTGGGCATCACTCAAGGGACAGCTGGTTCCCTCTCACAGCTAGGGGCTGCTCCCTCTGGGAGCCCATGCTCACCAGCTGACCTGCCTGGCTCAAGGACTGCCCAGACCGGTTTGCAGGGTTTCTGTTCCCTGGAAGCTGGTTCTCTATATTTCTTCTCACTTTCTCTCTTCCCCGGCCCCCTTGCTCTCTCTTTTCCCCCAGCTCTTGCACAGTCCTGCCAACCCACAGGCCAAAGACTCTGGGCTGCCGATTTCACTTCTACCCACATGCCCAAGGCTGGGGCCCTTTCCTCCCTCCAGGACAGCTGGGCTCTGACCCAGGTTTCTGGTAGGTTTTTAAAAATGGTTATAAAATTGTCAATAATAGCATGAACAGTAGCATAACAACCATTCACATTTATGGAGAACTTATCTTTTGTAGTCATAGTCTGCACGCTTCACATTTATTATTCTTCACATCAGGCCTGTGATGGCAATACTATGATTATGCCCTGTTAACAGATGAGAAACTAAGGTGTGAGGAAGGACTCAAATCCAGTACCCAAGGTCACACCAGCAGTAACGTGCAAGCCATGACTCCAAGGCCACCGTCCTAGTGCTCCTGGACTGCCTGGTGCCCACACAGGCTTGATAACCATGGTCACTGAGTGAACATCTGTACATGCCAGCAACTGTGTGTGAATGTGTGTGATAGTAACACAGACACACAGAGCAAAAGAGAACTGTCAAGACATGAAGGCCAGGGAGAAGAAGTGAATCTCAGACTAGAATTCAGTAGAAGTCCCAAATTGTTTCTTTGCCACCTCACTGCCTGAGTGGCCTAGAGCTTAACTGAGGTTAGGGGTCAGTGAGTAGACATGGGTAGGATTAGCTCTCAGACTTAGTTTTTCAAAGCCCAGTGTTTCCAGTATCCAGTGGGCATTCACCCACCAAAGAGGAAGTGTGGTGGTGAGAGAGGGTAGACAAGATTAAGAAGCAACAGCCAATCTCTGAGGTAACTGGTAAGGAAAGCTGTTGAACACATACCCAGGACCACTCACCAGGCACCTTCCCCAGTCTTCAGGTATGCTTTTGTTCTGTCTCCGTCCTCCACACCCCCTTCTGGCAGGATTCTCTGATACTGCTTGAACAGCAGGCTCAGGCTTGCTCTACTTCTGAAGGAATTCACTCAGCCAGGCCTGCAGGGGGTTGGGATGAGAAGGGGAACAAGTAGCTCTCAATCTGGTTCAGTGACAGAATCCTCACCTTCCATGAGAGAGATCAGAGGTTTGACTCCCAGCCAATGTATCTCAGGCACAGCCACCACCCACCAGTCAAGAGAAGGATGTGTGTTTCTGTTATGCTGAGCAGGTTTCAGCAGAGACTCTATACTGAGACAAACTAGGAAGAAAGGCCTGGTGATCTGCTTCTAGAAATTAGCCAATTAAAACCTGACAGTGGTCAGATCTACAGCCCATCATTGAGATGGTGCAAAACCAAGCAGCTGCCTCATTGCATTGTGTTTGGAGTGTCCCTTGAGTCCCAGCATCCCATGGCAACTTAACAAGAGCCCTTGTCATCAGTACTCTAAAAGGTTATGACGAGGGGGACAAATGACTTGGCCCATTTCTTTCTCTGAAAGGTCCACCTGGGGGCTGGGTGAGGAGTACATCAGAGAAGGAGAGACTACAGGTGAGGTGGATGTGATGGCCGTAGAGATGGAAATGTTGGGTATGAATGTATAGACGTGGAGGGAGTGATGATATTTCTAACTTAAACTGATGTCATTGACAGAGAAAGCCCCTACCCTACTCCCTACACCAGGAAAATCTTCACATTTCATTTCAGCTCTCCAGCCTACAAGGATGGATACTCATCTGGCTGGTCAAACTCCTGGACACCAGTTTGGGCAAGTTTACTTGTGAGTAGGGTCACTGAGCATAAAATAAAATGACATGCAAGAGTGAGGTCCTCTCCCTTACACCCATACCTAAGTACACTTGCCCTTGCTACTGACCAGAAGGAGGAAACGCCCTAGATCCAGAGGAGGGATTGGGGAGAGGCTGGGACTTGGACTCCTTCCCAACTTTATCAGATAGCCTGGGTGCTGGGCAGGCCCAGCAAAAAACAAAGCAGGCTTGTCTGTTGCTGCTTGTTGCTAACGCCTGTGGTATTTGCTTCACTTGGGAATCCCACGGGCACAGGGGGGAGTGGCAGGCAGGGCTTGACCCATGGTAACTCCTATCCTAATAGCATCAAAACCTCTGCCTTTATTTCTAACAGCTTCATCAAAAGGATGGGGGAGGGGGAGATGAAGGGAGGGTATTTCAAAGAGTACAAATTAAAGAGCAGGTGGAGCCTGGACGGTCAGAAATTGGCTCTGGGGAATAAAGAAGAGTATGGGCCCCCTCCCTGTGAGTCAGTGAGGGTGGGAGGCCCAGTGGCCTCAGGAAAGGGTGGGGTTTCAGTTTAGACAGGGCTGAGAGGGAGGGAAGGAAGCCTAGAAAAATAGCTGTGGGATCCCAGGGTGCGAGTCCTAGTCTACATTGCCACTTACCAGCTATGTAAACTTGAGCAAGTTCCTCAACTTCTCAGAGAGCCAGTTCCCTGGGCTATGAACTTGGGATAAATATGCCTGCCTGACCGGGTTATCATAAGGGTAAATTTAATGCTGTCTGTAAATGCACTTAGTAAGACCATAAATCTCTGTGCAGTATAAAGAAGTACTATCAGTTTTATTATTCCTCTGGGAGTAAAAGCAGGACACCTGAGATAAGTATTTGTGGGTTCTCAACTCCACCTGACTTGTCTACACCCAGGCTTCCCTCCAGCTTCAAAAAATGCCATCTACTCTCTCCTCCCAAAGCCGTTTGTACGTTTGTTCTCTTACTCTCATACCTTCCAGCTCAACTTCTCCACAGGCTGCTTGTTTTTTCTCCTCATAGATATCCATCTCCTCAGTATTAAAATTAAAAATCATGCCAGAAAGCTAAACAGAAAACCCACCTTTGTTTGAATCCCCTTGCTCCTTCTAGCTTCTAATCTATTCCCTCATTCTTCCCACCTTGCATTTGGCAACTTAAAAAGCCTTTTCTTTTTCTATCAGTTATCTGTTTTAATCTTCATGTCTTAATAAAACTTGGGAATATTCACCCATTTGGGAATATTCACCCATTTCACAGATGGTGCTATTCACCCATTTCACAGATGGTGCTATTCACCCATTTCACAGATGGAAAAAGTGAGTCTCAGACTAGAATTCAGCAGAAGTCCCAAATGGTTTCTTTGCCTTCGTTTTTGCTGCTAAACTTTTCAAATGAGTGATCTGGAGTGACCATGTCTCTGCCTCCAGTTTTCTCTTAAGCCCAGATGGTCCATTTGCTCTTTCTATGACCGTCTTCTTGACAAGGCTACCAGTGCTCTCCTCTCCAACCAGCGCACTTCTGAGACCCCTCACAGGTCTCTTCCCTCTTAATCTTCCACTGATGTGCACCTGGCTCTACCCACACTAGCTTGTTTCAAATTCTCTTTGCTGGACTTCCACCGAGACTTGAAGTCTGTAATGGAAAAGGAGATGGTGGAAAGTTTCTTCTGTATCTGTGTTTTCTTCTTGTCTCTTGGCTGTGCATTATTAACACAGGTGAGTCATGAGACCCACACTTTGGAATGCTACTTCCGTGGTTTGCTCAGAGATGTGATAAGATTTCACAAAAACACATTCCACCACTACCACTAACCTAGCTGCCACAGGCTTTCCCCAAAAGAATCATTTACCTTGGTTTTGACCAACTTGGCAGAAGTAGAGCTTTTCACTTTTTTTTTTTTTTTTAATGTTTTATTGTGAATTATATGATAATTTACATGGGAGAACATTAGTTTTGCATTCATTCTATTGTATATCGTTTCATTACCATGTCACTTTGTTGTTGATTTGATGACAAAAAGAATCAGAGCTGTAATATTTGACTGAGCGTGGAAAGGTTAGAGTCAGCAGTCTAGGATGGAGTCAAAGGGATTGCTACTTGGAGATAGAGTCTCCTAATGAAAGTAAAGCAGAAGTTAGAGAGATTCGCCAATTGTAGGTGATGGATTGGGGGTGAAGTCTAGTCCTATTCAATCCAATATAGTTGCCACAAGCCACAAATGGCTATTTCAAATTAAAATGAAACACACTTAGATATCAATTCTTTAGTTACTACACTAACTAAATTTCAAGTGTTCTACTGTCACATGTAGCTACAGACTACTCTCATATGTAGCTAGGGACTACCAGATTGGGCCGGGTGGATATAGAATATTTCCACTCTTGTAAAGAGTTCTGTTGAGCATTGCTTAACTCAGCCCATTGTGTGGAGAAAACCAAAGGTAATCAGTTAGCTAACAGACAGTAAGGAATAGGCAAGTTCATCAGGGATGTCCAAAGGGTTAGGAAATGGTAACCCAAGGATAAATAACACTGGAGATGTGGGTATTTTAATAAATTTCCCCCTTCCACTCTGTGTGCATCTCCAGGATGAATGTTATTACGTTTACCAGAGCCACAAGGGAAGATATAGCTTCCCTAAAGCAGGATGCATGTTCTTTAGAGAGTAAATGGATCCTCGGGAGGACACTCTTGCTAAGGCTGGCATCTAGAAGGAAAGGGAAGGGGAATACTTATTCATTCAGATCTTGATCTCCTGAGTCTAGACAGAGAGTTGGATGATAGATGTTTGGAATGGGAATCTAGGGATTAGGTGTTGAGGTGGTAGTCAGAAACATGTTATGAGCAAAGTAAAAGGGTTGGTTAAACTATAAATGTGGGACTTAGTTATAGTCACCAAAGAATCCTTTCACTGTTGTCACTTCTGGATCTAAAACCTTAGATGTCTTATTAACTCTCCATTGGTTTCTCTAAAATTTGGTGATGAGCATTGTTTTGCCAATTATTTGGCTGGAGATGATGCCCTGAACACATAAACATAATGAGTGCCTATGCACAAAAGTCTACCACTGTCTGTCAGTTTGTCGTACTGTGGTAGCTTGAGTTTCTGTGATTCTGAAAGCTATGGCACCAGTATTTAAATACCAGCAGGGTCACCCATGGTGGACATGTTTCAGATGAGCTTCCAGACGAACACAGACTAGGAAGGAGTGACGAACTACTTCTGAATATTTAGTCAATGAAAACCTTATGAATAGCAGAGAAACACTGTCAGATATAGTGTCGGAAAATGAGCCCCTCAGGTTGGAAGGCACTCAAAATGCGACTGGGGAAGAGCTGCCTCCTCAAAGTAGAGTTGACCGTGATGACGCAAATGGAGTAAAGCCCATGGAATTAAAGCCCGTGGGACCTTCATTTGCTGATGGGGCACAACTCAAAATGAAGAGAAACAGCTGTAAACATCCATTGAAAATCAGAAAACGGAATGTACGAAGTATGAATCTGGGAAAATTGGAAGTTGTCAAAAATGAAATGGAACTCATAAACATCAATATCTTAGGCATTAGTGAGCTGAAATGGACTGGTATTGGCCATTTTGAATCTGATGAACACATGGTTTACTATGCCAGAAATAACAATTTGAAGAGGAATGGTGTTGTATTCATTGTCAAAAAGAATATATCCAGATCATACATGAGGTATAATTCTGTGTGTGATAGGATGCTATCCATGCGTCTACAGGGAAGCCCAGTTAATACCACTATTAGTCAAACTTATGCACCAACCACTAAAGCCAGTGAGGATGAAATAGAAGAATTCTACTAACTTCTTCAATCTGAAATCGATCAAACATGCAATCAAGATGTCTTGATCAATACTGGTGATTGGAATGCAAAGGTTGGCAGCAAAGAGGAAGGATCAGTAGTTGGAAAATATGGCCTTGGTGATAGAAATGATGCTGAAGAATGCATGGTAACATTCTTCAAAATCAATGATTTGTTCATTTCAAATGCCTTCTTTAGACAGCACAAGAGATGACTATACACATGGCCCTCATCACATGGAATATATAGAAATCAAATTGACTACATCTGCTGAAACAGATGATGGAAAAGCTCCATATCACCAGTGAAAAAAAGGCCAGGGGCAGACTATGGACCAGACCATCAATTACTCATATGCAAATTCAAACTGAAGCTGAAGAAAATGTTAACAAGTCCACAAAAGCCAAAATATGACCTTAAATATATCCCACCTGAATTTAGAGATCATCTGAAGAACAGATTTGATACATTAAACACTAAAGACCGAAGACAGAAGAGTTGTGGGATGACATCAAGAACATCATACAGGAAGAAAGCAAAAAGTCATTAATAAGATAAGAAAGAAGAAAAAAGGTCAAAATGGATGTCAGAAGAGACACTGAAACGTGCTCTCCAGCGTAGAGATTCTAAAGCAAATGGAAGAAATGAGGAGGTA
>NW_006408587.1:4429441-4437102 GCF_000296735.1 Chrysochloris asiatica
GCACTATTTACTTTCAGAAAACAAGGTCGTATCATCTGCATATCACAGGTTGTTAATGAGTCTACAATTCTTGATACCGTTTTTCTTCACATAATCCAGCTTCTCAGATTATTTGCTTAGGATACAGAATGAATAAGTATGGTGCAAGAATATAACCCTGGTGCACACCTTTGCTAATTTTAAACCATTCAGTGTTACCTTGTTCTGTTCAAACAACTGCCTCTTGGTCTATGTACAGTTTCCTCATGAGCAAAATTAAGTGTTCTGGAATACTTATCATCTGCAATGTTGTCCATATTTTGTCATCATTCACACAATCAAAAGCCTGTGCATAGTCAATAAAGAACAGTAAACATCTTTCTGGTATTCTCTGCTTTCTGCAAAAATCCATCTGACGTCAGCAATGATATCCCTTGTTCTACACCCTTGTCTGAATCTGGCTTGAATCTGTGGCAGTTCTCTGTCAATGCACATTTGCAGCTGTTTTTGGAATATCTTTAGCAAAATTTTACTTGTGTACTTGCATACGAGCAATTGATAGTCTGTTAATGATATTGTCTGATGACTTCCACATTCAGTGAGGTCACCTCTCTTTGGAATGGGCATAAATATGGATCTCTTCCTGTCAGCTGGCCAGGTAGTTGTCTTCCAAATTTCCCGGCATAGATGAGTGAGTGCCTCCAGTGCTTTATCAGTCTGTTGAAGATTTCAATGTGCATTCCATCAATTTCTGGAGCCTTGTTCTTTGTCAGTGCCTTCACTGCACCTTGAACTTCTTCCTTCAGGATCATTGGCTCTTGATCATATGCTACCTGTTGAAATGGTTGAACATCAACCATTTCTTTTTGGTACAATGACTCTGCTTTCTTTTGATGCTTTCTGCATCATTCAATAATTTGCCCAGTTGTTGTTGTTGTTAAGTGCTGTCAAGTCGGTTCCGACCCATAGCGACCCTGTACAGGGTTTCCGAGGCTGTAAATCTTTACGGGAGCAGAAAGCCTCATCTTTCTCCCGCGGAGCAGCTGGTAGTTTCAAACCGCTGACCTTAAGGTTCACAGCCCGATTCGTAACCACTACACTACCAGAGCTCCTTTGCCCAGAGAATCCTTCAATATGCCAAGTCAGGGCTTGAATTTTTTCTTTAGTTCCCTCAGTTTAAGAACTGTTGAGCTTGGTCTTCCCTTTTGGTTTTCTAACTCCAGGTCTTTGTTACAATATTTGTCTTCTTGAGCTGATCTTTGAAATTTTCTATTCAGCTCTTGCACCTCCTCATTTCTTCCATTTGCTTTAGCACCTCTACACTGAAGAGCAAGTTTCAGAGTCTCTTCTGACATCCATTTTGATTGTTTCCTTCTTTCTTGTATTCTTAATAGCCTTTTGTTCTTCCTGTATGATGTTCTTGATGTCATCCCACAACTCTTCTCGTCTTCAGTTCTTCAGATAATCTCTAAATTCAGGTGGGAAATGTTCAAGTTCATATTTTGGCTCTCATGGACTGGTTTTAATTTTCTTAAGCTTCAGCGTGTACTTGCATACGAGCAATTGATGGTCTGTTCCCCAGACTGCTCCTGGCCTTGTTTTGTATGATAATATGGAGCTTTTCCACTGTCTCTTTCCACAGATGTAGTCAATTTGGTTTCTGTGTATTCCATCTGATGACATCCATGTGGATGATCATCTTTTATGTGGTTTTAAAAGGGTATTTGCAATGAAGGTCTTGCAAATCCTATCATGCAATCTCCAGCATCATTTCTATCACCAAGGCCATATTTTCCAACTACTGAGCCTTCCTTTTTGTTTCCAACCTTTGCATTCGAATTTCCAGTAATTATCAGTCCATCTTGATTGCATGTTTCATCAATTTCAGACTGAAGAAGTAAGTAGAGTTCTTCAATTTCATCATCAATGGTTTTAGTGGTTGGTGAGTAAATTTGCATAATAGTTATATTCATAATAGTTGTATTAACTGGTTTTCCTTGTAGGTTTATGGATATTATCCTATCACAGACAGCATTGTACTTCAAGACATATCTTGATATGCTCTTTTTGATAAGAAATGCGATGCCATTTTTCTTCAATGTGTCATTCCTGGCATAATAAATCATGTGATTATCAGATTCAAAATGACCAATACCAGTCCATTTCAGCTCACTAATGCCTAGGATATCGATGTCTATATGCTCCATTTCATTTTTCTTGACAATTTCTAATTTTCATAGATTCATATTTCATATATTCCACACTCTCTTCATGTTCAGTTCTGCCCCATCAGCAAATGAAGGTCCCAAGGGCTTTAGTTCATGCATGCCATCATGGTCAACTCTACTTTGAGGAAGCAGCTCTTTCTCAGTCATATTTGGAATGCCTTCCAACCTGAGGGGTTCACCTCCCATCACTATATCTTACAATAGTCTAGTGCTCTTTATCATGTTTTGTTAGTCAATATTCTGGTGCTGACACTGTTTCCCTGCGATTCATAAGGTTTTCAGTGACTAAACATTTGGAAGTACTTTGTCTCTCCTTCTTCCTAGTTTGTCTTCATTGGGAAGCTCATCTGAAACCTGTTCACCATGGGTGACCCCGCTGGTATTTAAAATACCGGTGATATATCTTCCCGAGTCACAGCACCATGCAAGCCGCCACAGTTCAACAAATTGACACCTGAGGTAGGATGTTGGATACCAGCTTCACCTGTGAATCGGACAGAAGTTGTTGTCCAGATTAATCCAAATGTTGCAATCCAGAAAAGGAAAATGTATGCCAGGCTGGCGGAAACCACAGTCTTTAGTTAATGATAGCTTTCATTAATGTGAAATAAGAGTAGAGAGGTTAAACTGACATGTATTAAGGACTTGGGAGGATTGGGAAGGCTCTGTGGCACACAGTAAATTCTCAATCATTTTTATGCTAAGAGTAAATTCCAAAGGGAGTAAGTAGGAACACATATAGAGTGTAATCTTGTTCTATTGGGGGGCGGGAAGGGAGGTTGTGTGGAGTCCAATGGAATGAGGACACGATTTTGTTGAGGCTAGGAAATGAGCCAGGAAATGAAGGATAGGGATAAATGGCACATTTCTGAAGAAGAGTTCCTTAGAGACAGTGCTAAGGACTGCTTAATTAACATGTAAAACTACTCTGGAGGAAGGGAGGGCATAAGGAACTCTCCAAGGTTTGCTGATGACACAGAATTCCCCTGTGCACAGTTCTCATGAACCTAAGAAAGTGGGCAAAGAAGTGACAGAAAGTGACGCTAGAGATCAAATTCATAGCGTCAAACTCCTGCTTACAACCAAGGAAAGTACCTGGCAGTTAATATGGGCTATTTCCTGAGAACTTCAGTCCAAGAAGGCTACAGACAGAAAGGCAGGTGAAACACTAGGATTTCTGATAATAATCTGAAGACCAAAGGGCCCAGAATAGAGTGGTCCATTGATAAACAGAGTATGTGTGCAGCTCTGGCTCACTTATACTGGGCATAGAGGAGGTTCAAGAAAAGGCACTGAAAATCTTTGAAGGGCCAGTGATATAGCATTCAGATAAAGGGAGAGAAACTTTTAGGTCTGAAAGGCAAAGACTAAGAAAGCAATAATCAAAACGCGTAACTAACACCGTGAGCAGACACAATGTAAACTTGCTCATCAAACCTTGGCATTCTGAGTTGGAAACTTGAGTGCCTTGCTTTCTGCTGTGTGATGATGAGAGCAGTGCTTGGTGTGATTGAGTTGGGGACTGGATGCGATCAGTAGGGTACCAGTGCTGCCACAATGCTAACCACAGAGGAGTGTCCATAAAGCAATCTGAAGTCCTCAGGCAATCATGACCCCACAATGTCTGTTCGCTGGAGGGACATGGTATTGTTAACAGTGTGTGCATCTGCCGTTGGAAATATGAGTTTGGCTCCAGGTCCACTCCAATCTTCATTTTCCATCACAATACCTATCCTTCATGAAGATGCACTACAAGCCTATATTCATTCAATAAGCAGGATTGTATTTCATCTTCATAAAGGGGTGCTGAGAAGAAACATAATGATGAATAAGAAGAATTCCTGTTCTCGTGGAGCTGAGAGTGTAGTGTGAGAGAATGACAGTCCCATATCTGAATGGTGCTTGATTTGAGAAAGGCCGCACAAACAGATTGCCAACGATCATGGGTGAAAAAGGGTTTTGGAAACTGTAAAGCACCAAATTAATATCACTTAATACTGCACTTGGAGTCCTGTGGCATTGTAGTATAAGCACTGGACTTCTAACCTCAAGATCAGCAGTTCAAACCCACCAGCTGCTCCTTGGAAACCCTATGCAGTGTCGCTATGAGTCGGAATCGACTTGATAGCACTTAACAACAACAAAATATTGCCCTTGTGTTAGTTTTCTATTGCTGGAACAAATTACCTCCAAATTTATGGTGTACAGCAACAGACATTTATTATCTTCCAATCTGGGGGGGAAGGTGCAGTCAGATGTGCAAAATGGCTTTTAAAGGGCTAAAATGAAAGGCTGCTTTCTTTCTCAAGGTTCTAGGGGAGAATCTGTCCCTTGTATTTTCTAGGGGTTCATGCAATTCGTTGTCTCCTGGCCACATCATTCTGACCTCTGCTTCTGCTGGCACGTCTTCTCTGATCTTGCTGCTTCCCTCTTGTGATAGTTAAGATTCTGTGTCAACATGATTGGACCAGGATTCACCATGATGTGATTTGATATGATAAACCAATAAGAAGATTAAGGGTGGGACACAACCCTTAATTCCATCACCACCCTGACACAATTTATGGGAGATTCACAAGGGTGTAGCATGCGCCACCTTTTATCTTACAAAAGATTAAAATAAGAGAGACATGAAAGAGGGACCTCCTATCACTAAGACAGAAGAGCCAGGAGTAAAGTGAATCCTTTGAACCTGGGGTCCCTGCACTGTGACGCTCCTAGAGCCTGGGGAAGATTGATGCCAAGGGGAATGAAGATCTTCAAGGAATACTGGGGTTACACATGCTAAACGGAGGCAAGCACCTTTCCCCAGAACCAAGAAAGAGAAAGTCTTTCTCAAGAGCCAGCACTGTGAATGTGGACTTCGAGCTCCCTGGACTGTGAGAGACTCAAGTTCTGGTTGTTAAAGACATTCACTTTTGATATTTCTGTTACTCTGGTAGTGTAGTGGTTACGAACAGAGCTGCGAACTCCAAGGTCAGCAGTTCGAAACTACCAACTGTTCCGCGGGAGAAAGATGAGGTGTTCTTCTCCCGTAAAGATTTACAGCCTCGGAAACCCTGTACAGGGTCGCTATGAGTCAGAACCGACTCAACGGCACACAGCCACCACCACCACCAGCATTAGATAAGTAAGACCTTTAATAAGGATCCTTGTGATTATACTGGGCCCACCTGGATAATCCAGGACCATCTCATCATCTCAAGAGCCTTAACTTAATCTCATCTGCAAAGTCCCTTTTACCATGTAAGGTAACATATTAATAGACTCTGGGGATTAAGATGTGGACCATTATTCAGTCTATCACTGCACTCCTGGGTTTATAATATAGTAAGGCTATAGCAGGAAATCATATCAACCCTGTAGAACAGGGTAGAACGACGCCTTAGGGTTTCTAAAGCAGATGTTGTTGTTAAGTGCCTTTGAGTCAGTCCCAACTCATAGTGACCCTGTATAGGGTTTTCAGGAAGTGGCTGGTGAATTTGAACCACCAACCTTGAGGTTCAAATCAACCTTCTGGTCCAGCGCTTTATCCCAGAGCACCACACTAGGACTTCTCTAAAGCAGATAGTCTCATCTTTTCCCCTCAGAGTGACTGGTGGGGTTTAACCGACAACCTTGCAGCTTATAGCCCAACATGGTCACTATGAGTCAGGATAGACTTGATATGTGTATCAGGAAATGGGCTATCCTTAGAAATCAGTAAGCAGAATTGGGCTACTCCAAACACAGACTTGCTGGTGGATTACTATTCAGTTTCAGTTTCATGGCAGGAAGCAGAATGAGTTTCTGAGAAATGATTGCTGATGCCTTCTGTGTCCATTCATGACAAGGTAGACAATAGTGTTCTAAGGGGACCACTAGGACAAGTGAAGGCACTGGTTGCTGCCACTCAGGAGCTCTGAGACCTTGGGCAAGGATATTACTTTCTAAAGTTCTAATCTCCACTTAAATCAATGAGGATATTTAATATTGTTTATCACCCATGAAACCACCTGAGACAGTGCATGGTCCTCAATACATGTCTATTTTGCAATGTCTCCTGAATTCATCCTTCCCTTTTTCTGTCTTTTACTGCAGACACTGCCTTGGTCCAGGTCTCATCAGAAACCTTCACTGACTTGACAGTCACATCAATGCCTCAGCCTGGCTGTAGAGCCAATGGTTAGGAGCAACAGCTTTGGAGCCAGATGAACCAGCCTGTATGAGCAGTGGAATCTGGAACAAGTCCCTTAAACTCTGTAAGCTTCAGTTTCCTTCTCTGTACAGTGGGGATAACAGTGTCTATCAGACTGGGTTGTCCCGAGGATTAAATGAGATGATGGTTGTGAAGGATTTAGCTGTGTCTGGCACATCTTTCTTCCTTTACAATTGTATTCACTGAACAACCACCACATTTCCTGAAGCATACCTGTACATCAGAGAGACATTGTTTATAAACAATTCCCTTTGCTTGGAGTATGCTAATTGTGTCCTTTACTAATTTGGGGGGCTTCAGTTCTGCTCTGCTCTCCAGTAATTTGTTCAGCCTTTAACAGCTTTTTTTCAGCTATGGCTACTTATGCAGATCTTTGCCTCAATACAGGGCATGAGTTCCTGGCTGCAGTATGTTGGAGAAGTATTCTCTCCACCTCACCGACCTCAGTTTCTTTCCTTATCTGCAATGAGTTAATTGGTCTGCAATGGCCCTTCCAACTCCGATATCCAAAACCGACAGAATTTCAGAAGATGCAGAGAGACCTTGAAGATTGCCTACCTCACCCATTTCCTTTCCCAGAAAGAGAAATTGAGGGTCATCATTTAATACTGTTCCATGTCTGCTCTCCATTGCAAGGCTTCCTGGAAGGTGTGCAGTTTTGTTTTCCCAACCCAGCGAGGGACGACTCTCTGGCGTCTCCAGGGCTCAGGGCGCCGGAAACACGTGTGTGCTCACCTACGTGTACACACGTGAGCACACCTTCAGCAGTGGGGGGCGCTCTGGCCGGCAGGGGGCAGCACAGACTCAGCTTGCAATTACCCGGCGCAGCCCCGAGGGAGGAGGGCGTGCTGCAGTCCCGGCGGCGGTGGCGGCGGCGGCGGCGGCTGGAGGTGCAGCTTCCCAGGTGGGAGGCGGGGGCTGCAAGCACAGGAAGAGCCGCCTCGGGAGCAGGCTCTCAGCTAGGCCTCCTCCGGCCCCCAGCGCGACGCGGCGAGTGGGAGCAGCGCGCCAGGAGCACGCAGGCGCCTTGTCCAGCTGGCCCTCCGCCGGCGCGCGGCGCGCGGCGCGGGAGCAGCCCGCAGCCCGCCCCCTGCGCCCCCCACAACCCACGACTCCCCTAGTCCGTCTGTGGACGGCCTTTGGGAGCGGCCCCTTTGCAGCCAGCACAGATCACCCGCTCTGGAAAGCTCGCGGCGGCTGCAACTGCGGGATAGTCCCGGGGCCGCCCCTAGCGCGCCCTCCCGCCTGTGGCCACT
>NW_006408587.1:4437487-4448866 GCF_000296735.1 Chrysochloris asiatica
CGCGCCCGGAGGCAGCGTGTACCCGGCTGGCGGTGGGCCCCTGCTCACGGGCGGCGCGGCAGTGCACATCCCCGCCGCTGGTGCCGCCAAGGCTACCCTCTACTGCCGCGTCTTCCTGCTCGACGGGACCGAAGTAAGAGTGGACCTGCCGGTGAGTGACGGGACCCGTCCGGGGCAGCTGACATCCCGCGCCCCTCGTGGCAGCTCCCCCTGCCCCAGTTTTTTTCACTGGGGCTCTCCCCCTTGGCGTCTCTCCAGGAATCCCCTCCCCCATCTTCAACGGGAGCACTCCGAACTCTGGTTCCTTCTTGGGCCACCCTTCCTAGTGTCTTCTCGGGGCCCAGGCCTGGCCCGCGCCCCCTCCTTGGCACATTGAACCGCTGGATTCCGCCATCTCTACCCCCTTCTCATCTTTTGGGCCTTACCCCTCCCCTGCTCGCAGAGTCCACAAACCCTGAGTCCCCGCCCTCTGCGCGGGTGACAGGTGTTTCCATTCCGTTCCCTGGTTCTAGCAGGGACCTTCCGGTGTTGGGCTATTGGGTAGAAAATCTTAAAGCCACGTGGGGATGCCCTAGCGTGACCGACTTGCCCCCTTGAACGGGCTACCAGGCCCTGATGGACGGCGGGGAGAAGCAGGCGAGGAGGAGAATCACCCTGTTTTGATGCCCGGAGAGCGTCTCAAGTTTGGGAGAATCACTGGACTCTTACTGATTCTCGTTGGCGCCACCAACCTCTCCCCATCAACCCAGAGAGAGAGCCCTACTCGCCTGCAGTCTCTCTGGGGGTTGGGCGGCCTGGGAGCTAACTCTAGAATCAACTTTTCATCAGCCGAGTCCTGGCTGTGGCGTGGGGAGTGGGCCCTGGGGCGTTCGTGGAGCCTGGGGTGCCGGACTTTCTCCCTGGGCCAACGTGCTTGGGGCCAGTGGGGCATTCCAGGACGGTCTCGTCTCTGTCCCAGGCCTCCTGCCCACAGGTGGCTACACCTCCTCCCCTAGCAGAGAGCTGGCCAGGCGCTGCTTTCCCTAGGTAGGGCGTCCGGTTTCCAAAGAGTAGTCTTTCTGGCGGAATCATATCAAATCAAGCCACACATTTATGGGGTACCTTCTGTGCAACGGGAGCTGCGGCAGACGAAGCCTTCCGGAATCTTTGGGTGTGACTGAGGACACAGCAGTAATGAGCCTTAGATGAATGCTGCACATCATCCCCAGGGTTTCAAGGGAAGCAATAAAATAACCCAGACTTACAAAGGAAGCATTTAGGCCTTCTCAAATGGGGAGGTTCTTGTTATTTCGTTAAAGAAAACTAGGAACATTTAAGGATCTGGGATGGGAAATCAGCCTGCTTGGCGTGGGGTGTAATAATGACCTGTGTAGGTTCAAATTGGAGACAGTTTCAGTTTATGGCAGTTTTATTTTTTGTGGTTCTTTGTGCTCCCGATAGTTTTGTTATGAAAAGATCCTTTTGGGGCCTTTTTATTCATGAAAAAGGAGCCAGCGTTCTGGTGCTTAGAGCTGTTGTCCTTAAAATTGCATTAAAACCTTCATGTTCCCCAAGAATGGGACTTTCTCGGGTTTTTTTATTTGCCTGGAAGAGGAGGCCTGGGGAAGGTGGGAGAGTAATGAGGTGAGCAGGCTGTGGGAAGCTTGTGTTTGGAGAGGATGTGGCGTATTTTGCCTCTCTGATCTGTGAAGGGAATGCAATCCTTGGGAACTTTCGTTGATAGTGGGTTTCTTGTCTCTTCCCCAGGGATAATTCATTTATAACATGTATTGCTCAAGTCAGGTCTCTGCACCTAGCTTACAGTGGTATTTCTGAGATGAAAAATACTAAGTAAATAAAAGGCATACATGGTGAACAGATCCAAAGAGGTACATAAATGAATGGATTTTGAGCAGATTGGTGACTTATGGCAGCTGATGGGGCCTCCAGTGAATGTTGGGGAAAGAGAGAATTTCATCCTAAAAGATATCTTTGCTTTTATAAGGATACTGGCCAAACAAGCTCACCCATTCCAGGCTTCTTTTTTATGATGACAGGTTTTTTTGGATGCCTTTAAAGATGTGATTTAATGACCCCAAATATTAATTTATATATAAGTATATACATCCTTCTTGTTGTTGTTAAGTGCCGTTGAGTCAGTTCCAACCCATTGCAACCCTGTATAGGGTTTCCAAGGAGCAGGTGGTGAGCTTGAACTGTCAACCTTGCAGTTCAAATGGCTTTGCAGTCTGGCGCATTAACCCACAGTGCCACACTAGGACTCCATATATCCTAGTCAATGGCAAATAAAAAGCAAACGCTAGCTTTTGTCACATGAGCTGTCAGGGAGGAAGAATGAAGAATAATCACCCATGAGCACAGCTCAGTGATTTAACGATTTATTAGCTATTAAAACGGCATCACACACAGTCTCTTAGGCCAGTTGTCTGAGATCAGATTGCTAGTTTTGTAATTAATTCTCCTAATTCCAAGGTTAAGATGGCCAGCTCCCTGATAGATTTTAGTATTTGTACTTGTTCATTGGACTCCTGATGTGGTGTGGTGGGCTAATGTGCGGGACTGCTATATTGGTTTGAACTGCAAGGTTGACAGCTCAAAGTTACCAGCCACTCCTTGGAAACCCTATACTGAGTCACTATGAGTTGGAGCCAACTCGATGGCACTTAACAACAAAAACAACAACAACTTGTTCATCAGATCCATTTCAACCAGGCTCTCTTTTTATGTGGTCCTTCTTGGCATGTGGTCCAGCTGGGTCATTACTTTTCTCTTCTGTGTTCCTGAATTTTTATCACTTCCTGGACTCTGTTCTTACTGATGCTGCTTTGCTACCTGTTTGCACAGCTAGGATTTATCTTTGTTGGTGATTCCCCTAAGCTGGGTTTTCATTGTCATTCACTTCCATGGGCAGTTGGTGACATGCCAGGCCAGCTGTGGCTCCTTAGTAATTAAAATCCTCTGGTGGTGTTAGCTTTAAGAATATCTTTACTCAACATACTTTAAATGTTGTCATAAACCTTTGCATTAATCTGAGTCAGGACACTTGTATTCTGCAGTTGCCTCCAACACAAATAACACACTCAGTATTACAGGGCTATGGCGCCTCGGTTCAGTGTAGTCAACATTTATTGGGAGGCCCCATCCTGTGTGCCAAGTGCTGCCCTGTGAACACAAAGGTGAATGAGATGTGGCCTCAAGCCTCTTGAGAAACACGCAGAAACATGTTGTTTTTAAAAAATTTTTAAGTCTTAATCATGAGTTGCTGTTGACTTTTTTTGTTTTTAACTTCTAATTGTGAACTGAGTGGTTTAGAGAGCAGATCATCAGTTTTACATTCAACAAAATCATACACTTAGTTTCATCTCAGTGATTACAGTTCCCTCCATGTAACACCAGTTTCCCCACTTCCTCCCTGGGGTTCTTATTTCCCTTCCACAGAAACATGTCTTTTCTTTTTAAAGCATCTATTTATTTATTTATTTATTTTACAGTATTTGCTTCTATTTCCTCTGTTTTTTGTTTTTTTGGATGTACTCCAAAACTCTCAGAAATATACAATAATTCAACATTCAAACACCCAAAGGTCATATCTTGCAAGCTTGCTGCCTGGCCTCCAGCACACAGCCCCTCTCCCTCCATGAGTCTAGAGTCCCAAGCCACTCCATCTCTTAACATCTCTGCCTTCTTCTCTGGCGTCACCAGTTCTCTGAATAGGGTCCCACACTCCCACAGTCTTCTCCCTTGATGGTCCCAGGGCCCTCCGCTCCTGGACTGCAAGATCAACCGCTCCCCTCGTTTTGCTACAAAACCTCTATCTGTACCGTTGCAACCATCACAGTCAGTCATGATAACAATTATTGACTATTGAACCCTAAGAGTCTTACCTCCATCTCCTTTCACCAGCTGCATCTAGACAGGATGAAAACCTCTCAGTGGAGATTCTACCTTCCCCCACACCCCTGGAAACTAAACTCCCTCTTGAAAACTTGTAAGCCAGCCACTTCATGCCTTTATAGCCCTCCATTTTAGGTAGCCAATGTCTAAGTTGCCCATCCCTATCAACCCTGTGTACAAAGGGGATGGGAATGATCCTTGCTGTGTGGATTCCTTTCCTCTTGGTTGGTATTTTAAGCTACTCCATCCATAAGAGTAGGTCAAGTTCATCAAATTGTAGCAAATTACACTTATTTTCTTTCAATTTTTTTTTTTTTTTCTTTCTCTACTCTAGTTCTGATCATCTAGCCATTGAAGCTAGGTCAAATGAATATTATCTGCAAGTATGGGCGTTCTTGTGCATCTCCCCTCACTTCGTATCAGCTGGACACTTCATTCTCTGCTCTAGCCCTCTGTGGCTATGTCCTTGTCCATGGGCTCAGGAGTCCCTAGGTCTCACCATACTCCAGGTTGACAGGAATCTGTGTACCATGGCCAGACTTAGCTCACATCTTCATTGCTGCTAGAAACTTGTCTTTTTATAAGAAGGATACCATGTTTGGTAAGGTGGAGGAGGGTCAGATAAAAAGAGGAAGACCCCCAACGAGATGGATCAGCCAAGTGACAGCATTGATGGACTCAAGCATGGCAACAGTAGTGAGGTTGGCCCAGGATCAGGCAGTGTTTCGTTCTACTGTGCACAAGGTCGCTATGAGTTGGTACCGACTCAATGGCACCTAACAACAACAACAACAAGAAATGGATAAATGGTGCTGGGGGTTAATGAGATGGACTTCAGTGTCAGCAGTTCAAGCTCACCAACTGTTCCTTGGAAACCCTATACAGGGTCACTATGGGTCAGAACCGACTCATCAGCACTTCACAACAACAACAAATAGTTTAATGTACTAGACTGCAAAGTCGGTTAGAACTGCAAGGTCGTTGGCAGTTTGAGCTCCTCAGAAATCCTATGCAGGGTCACTATGGGTCGGAACCAACTTGATGGCACTTCAACAACAACAGGCTGAGTTAAGTAACTCTGGTAGCATAGTGGGTATAAGTCAAGCTGCTAACCTCAAGGTCAGCAGTTCAAAACTACCAGTCGTTCCGCGGGAGACAAATGAGGCCTCAGAAACCTGTGCAGGGTCGCTATGAGTCGGAACCAACTCCACAGCACACCATCACCACCATGCTGACTGTGGATGACAGGTACACCCAGACAGGCTGCTGGGGGGCAGATGAGTAGGGGAATTGGCGACTGACACTTGGGATTCTAGGATCTCAAATCCAGGGTCCCTTGTGCATTTTTAGAATACCTACTGTATCCAGTGCACTTGGCAGGGCCCTGGCCCAATTGCTGTATAAAATACAGGAAACCACAACTGTAGTTGTCGTCTCCAGGCATCTTCCTCTGATAGGGATTCAGGCTTCCTTATCTGGTGGTGACTGAGTCCTCTAGCGCCATTGGGTGTTTTTAATCTTTGCTATGAAGCCCTGGTATGGCATTGCAGGTTAATGCCCTGGACTACAATGTTGGTGGTTCAAATCCACCAGCTGCTCCTCAGAAACCCCATATAGGGTCACTATGAGTTGGAACCGATGTGACAGCCCTTAACAGTAACAACATATGGATAGTCAGTGACTTCTCAATCTCTGATAAATTGTAAATAAAAGGATCTTTTAAAAAACCCACCTATGTTGTTGTTGTGAAGTGCCATTGAGTCGGTTCCGATCCATAGCCACCCTGTATAGGGTTTTCGAGGAGCAGCTGGTGAGCTTGAACTGCAGACCTTGCAGTTCAAATGATTTTGCAGTCTGGCACATTAACCCATAGCGCCACACCAGGACTCCATGCAGTCTAAATTAAGTGGGCTTGCTGTACTAACCCAGCTCCCAAGAGAATCTTTCACTTATCCTCCCAATCACAGTGCCACCCTGAACCACGCCTCTTCAGAACACCTGGCCCTGCCCTGGAGGGTACCTCCCTTTCAGTGGCCCAGCACTGCCCAGCCCTCAGGTCTGGTCTGGTCAGAACAGGGCAGGGCCCTCTCTCAATCTGCTCTAGACACTTCCTTCTATTAATGCTGCTGAAGATACAATTAGTGTGCTTGGCAGTGGTACCCTCTGTTGACTAAATCCCTGGCATAGCTTTTGCTCGTGCGGCCCAGCCCAGTCTTCCTACTCTCCTGCATACACAGGCCTCTGGCAGCTCTGTGGAGAGTTGTTAGGGTGTGTAGCTGTCTGGTTAGCATGCCTGCTTTGCCTTGGAGGGCACGGCTTGTTGCCTGGGATGGATCAGTTGCTTTCCTTCTATCTGGAATGCAAAATAGACTCTTGGGACCCTGCAAACCTGATGAGTTTCAGAGTTAGAAGATCTAAGTTGAGTCTTGTAGCCTGGCCTTGGGCAATTTACTTAGGCTCTTTGAACATTGATTTCTTGTCTTTCAAATGGGGATATTAGGATTTAAGGAGTACTCCTTGGGTGGAGCAGATGGTTAAGTGCTTGGCTCCTAATCCAGGTGTTGGTCTTTCGAAGCCACCCAGAAGCACTTTTTTTTTTCCACAAGGTTTTCAGTGGCTAATTCCTTAGAATTAAGCCATCTATTCCTTATTCCTAGTCTATTCTTAGTCTGGAAGCTCTGTTTAAACCTGCCTACCATAGGTAACCCTGCTGGTATTTGAAACACCAGTAGTAATAGATTCCAGGCTCACAGTAACCCATAGACCACCACAGTATAACAGGTGGACAGACCACAAATGTAACAACTATTGTGAGGCTGGTGCAGGACGGGGCAGGGGCAGTGCTTTGTTCTGTTGTGCATATGGTTTTTGTGATTCAGAGTGATTAAGAACATCAGAAATGTCCTGGTAGAAAGACCTGGCCGTCATACCGTTGAAAATCCTGTGGAGCTTAATTCAGCTGTACAACACACAGGGTCTTCAGGAGTGAGAATCAATTTGATGGTAACTTGTTAAGTGTTTTGGTTTAGGAGGATTAAATGACAATAAAGATAGGCAAAGCTTCTGTAAATAACAAGGTGCTGAAAGGAAGCTGATAGGTTGTAATCCTCTCTACTTTGCAGGCATCATTTTTGGCCTATGGAAAAGCTTTGGAAAAATCTCTAGTAATAAACATTAAAAAAAGATAAACGAAAGTTGTGCCAGGCAGGGTAAAACATAGCTCAGCCTTTCTTAGTGGAAACTGGAAGTCAGGCACAGTCCGAGAGATGCTTTAAAACAAGTATGTGACCTTGGGTAAGACAAAAATCTCCTTGCTCCCCCCAGTCCCTCCCAGTAAGCAATCAGAAAAACAAGCATGTTTTTGGAATACTGGTACTAGAAACTCTGATCCAGTGGAAGGCATAGGGTCAGCTGCCTTATTTTGGAATTGAAAGAGATTCCAGATAAGACACCTCCACCTAGGGAAACTGAGGCCTGTGGCTATAAAGTTGTTGTTGTTAAGTGCCATCGAGTCGGGTCCGACCCATAGCGACCCTGTACAGGGTTTCTGAGGGTGTAAATCTTTACGGGAGTAGAAAGCCTCATCTTTCTCCCGTGGAGCGGCTGGTAGTTTCAAACCGCTGACCTTAAGGTTAGCAGCTCGATTCGTAACCACTTCTCTTTAGTCCTTAGTGAAAGAGTTGAAATGGGCTACTTTGGAGACCCTGACTGCCCAGCCTTCAGAGTTGTGAAGGGCAGGGTCAGCAGTAGAAGGAAAGACTGACCCCTGACCCTAACAGGATCATGGAAAGGGGGTGTGTCCCTGGTGATTGAAGTAGTACACATTTTCCCAACTATGGGCCCCTCTAGCCAAATGGTTCTTTAACGTCAGCATACAGAGTTGTCTGCCATGTGTCGTTGCTCTCCAATTAAAATCCGCAGATCTCATCCTCAGAATTTGATTCAGTAGTTTTGAAAGCTGGATTTGTAACAAGTGTTCAAGTGATTCTGAAGAAGGTTGTCCACTTCCCAAACTGAAGAAGACTGTGGGGAGGCTTGGTTCCGTGCTTGGGGCATGAGTAGCTTATATTGTTTTAAAAGAGAGGTGGGTAGTGAACACCCTTTCAGAGTGTGATACAGGTGAAATCTAACAGCTGCAACTGGCCAGACAGGGAACCCAGTTCTAAACCTGGTTCCACACTTGAGGATTGTCAGTGTTAATATTGTGGGAGACTGGGACTGGGGCTGTTTTCAGGGGGAAGGAGCCAAGGGGCAGGGGGAGTCTGCCCAGCCCCTGCAGTACCAGTCACTTAAGCCCACCCTGGTACAGGAGTCTGAACAAATATTAACTTTCTAAGCACTTTCACATGCATAATAATCTCTTTGAATTCTGTCCCTAGAACGTTGCAGTGGACAAAGGCTCAGTTTTATTTAGTTCTGAAATAGCAAAAGGTCAGGGAGGGGCCTTTCCCCTTAAATTCTTGTATGGGTATTTAGGGAAAAATCCACCCCAGGAACCACAGAAATTTGCCCACAATATGTCCTCAAAACACTTATTTCATCCTTCTCTCTTTGGCCTGCCTGGGGTATGTTTCCTTTGCCTGCTCTCTGCTCTGCCTTGAGCCTTTTCTTTGGCGAAAACCTTGTTGTCTGAACTGATGTTTACTTCTTCAGCTTACGGCAAGTGCCCCTGGGCTGGTTCAGCTGCTTAAGCATGTTGCTGATTTGTTCAGATCAGCCTATACAGCCCCCCATAACTTTGTCTTTTTTATGCCTCAGTTCATTTTTTTATCCTAAATTTTATTTATTTTGTTGTTGCAGATACTCATATGCACAATAAAACATTCATACTATTTTAGCAGTTTCTACATGTACAATCCAGTTTCTGTATGTAAAATACAGTGATGTAGATTATATTCCTGGAATTGTACACCCATTCTTGCCCTCCTTTTCTGAGTTATTCTTCCTTGATGAATGAATGTAAACTCACTGCTCCCTATGGTTCTTGTCTAATCTTCTGAGTTGCTGTTGTCAGTTTGATCCCATATAGATGGTTTTTTAAAGGGCAGAATTTTTCCACTAGTTAAGCTAAAGCATTGTTTCATTTTAAGACAACTGCAAGGGGATATTTTTGATTTAAAGTTTAAAGATTATCTCAGGACAGTGGTTACCAGGGGTTCATTCACTCACCATGACTCCTGAAAGTCTAGAGTCTATTCAGATTTGGAATTCTGTTCTGCATTTCCCCCCTTTGATCAGGAGTCTATGGATCAAAATGTTCAGCAGTGCTAAGCAGGCACTTTGCTGGTTCTGCTGGTCTCATGGCAAGTGAGGCTGTTGTACATGGAAGCAATTAGCCAAGTAGTTCATATTTCCCTCCTATTCCTGACTCCTTCCTCAGTTGTTTCAGTGAATAGAGAACAATTGGTGGTCTTGAATGGCCACTGTCACATACTTTGATTGCCAGATTAGAACATGTTTAAAGCAAAGAAAATGCAGGAAAACTAGAGAACTTAAAACATCTGAAATTTCACTAAGCAGATATAACTCTTGTTAAAACTGTGGTGTATTCATCTCTACAGTTTTCTTTTTGTATTTGATATAAATGTATATTAAAAATGACTAACAGGTATTGGTTGATGACAGTCTCCTTCCCTGTTCCTTCAAGTCAATTGAATAGGGTCTATTTTTTCCAGCTGCTGTGAAGTTGACTCCAACTCATAGTGATCACGTGTGTGTCAGAGTAGAACTGTGCTCCAGAGGGTTTTCAATGGGTGTTTTTTTTTTTGGGAAGTGAATCACCAGTCCTTTATTATGAGGTGCCACTGGGTAGATTTGAATGCCAATCTTTTGGTTAGCAGCCAAGTGTGTTAACCACCCAGAGAGTCCTATAGGGTCTGTATTGTTAGTTACCATAGAGCCTAGCTCACAACTCATGACAGCTCCACATATGTAGAGTAGAACGGCTCTATAGGGCTTTTATTTTGAAAGCAGATCATCAGGCTTGCCTTCTGAGGTGTCTTTGGGTATATTCGAACTGCTAACCTTTCGGCTAGTAGTGAAACACCTAACTGTTGGTGCTATCCGGGAACTCAAAGGGATTGTAGCCCCCAAGTTTGTTTCTCTTTAGAGGGTCTCAGAGCTCCTCCCCTTACCCTGGACTGTCATCTAAGGGGTCAGCTCCCGAATGCTGACTGGTCATTTGAGCTGTCTGTGATTGGTCTACCTCACTGCCCCTATCCATGTAGAGAAGCAAACTCCCCTCCTATTGTCTCCTCCTCTTGGCAGCTTAAAGGGCCTGTGGGCGTGGCTGCCGAGCTCCCGTACATCTGGGAGCTTGTATTCTGAGCGCCTGCTTTGGAACATTAGAACTCCCTTGCCTGTCTGGGGGTACTTGTGCTCTGCTACCAGCCAGAGCTCATCTGACAATAGCAATTTGACAGTTTAGATAAGAACTAGAGGGGGCACCCCTTGTACCCCCACTACCCTAGTCCTCCTAAGCTTGAGCCTTCTGCAACCTAGGTGGCTTCTTTCTAAAGCTGGATTTCTCTCCGTAGTCCTACTTGGTTTTAATTTCTGGTTTATTTATTTATTTCCAAAATGTTTGTCTTTACTCATTGAGTGTCCCTTCTCCCTTCAGCAAAGAACAAACCTTTGCTGCATTAGGCTTTGGGGGGAGTGTAGGGATGACAAGGGAAGTTTTGTGACCTCTCAGTCTCTAGAAGGGGTAGACTAGGAGAAGGTTGCATGCCCAAGGTGACATCTGAGTTGCCTCAAAGGATGCATGTAGTTTAGCTGTGCAAATGCACTGGGAGATAGTCTGGGCAGAGGAAAAAGCTGATAGAAACTCATTATGGAAGAGAGCCAGAAACCCCTGCTTCCTGGGCTCTCGACCCCTTGGAGTCAGGAAGGAGTCTGAGCTCCAGCTGTATCGCTGAGTCTTAAAGGAGCAAATGAAGAAGGCTGGATGAGTACCATGAGTTCATGGAAAGAGCCAACACTGTAGGAGGGGGCTTCAAAAGGCAATGGGAAAAGTCCATTCTCTTTTAATTCCATTTTTCCATGAAACCCCTCAAATGTGCCTGGTACTGTGCTAAGTGCACCAAAACTTGTTGGTGGTTACTGTTATTATCCATGATTTGTGGAAGGTGAGTCAGGATTTAGCAGACCCGTCACATAGCGAGTAAACATAGACTCTAGCTTCAAGTAGGGGCAGTCTAGCAGGAGGATATTTGTGTACTGATAGAACCAGAATGGCTGGATGTGGGTGGGTGAGTGGGTGCTGAAGCACCTAGAGGTCTTGAGATGGTCAGGGACTCCTAAACCCACAGAAGAATCATTGCCACCTTTGCAGGCCATTGTGTGGCATCAGCAATTCCCAGAGGTTGCATTTCCGTCTTTGCTCATACTTGGTTGAATGTAGTTTCACCCAGAGTGCATTTTGGTGTGATAGCCGTAATTCTTACACACTGAGGTCAGGAGTAGACTGCATTTTTTTTTTTTTTT
>NW_006408587.1:4449326-4451197 GCF_000296735.1 Chrysochloris asiatica
GAATGGCTGGTAGTTTCGAACTGCTGACCCTGAGGTTAGCAGCCCGATTCATAACCACTACACCACCAGAGCTCCTTTCTCTTTTGCGCTTGTTGTTAAGTGCCGTCCAGTCGGTTCCGACCCATAGCAACCCTGTATAGGACTTCCAAGGAGCAGCTGGTGAGCTTGAACCACCGAGCTCTGCAGTCTGACGCATTAACCCACAGTGCCACACCACTCTAGATAAATTCAGTCCTCATTCTCTCCCTGTGTCTACAGCTCTCTGTGGGAGAATGAGTACTACCTGTCTATCTCTGCCTCTCAGGGTTGGAGGTTAATAGGCACAGCACCTGGTATCTTATTCTTAGGCAGTTGTTACTCCCAGGTTTGCAAAACCTGTGTTGTTTTCCTTAATCTTCACCACCTGGGAAGGTAAGTGTTATTATTTCCATTACAGATGATCTCAGAGCAAATGGCCTTGAGCCACTCAGCCTGAATCAAATCTAGGTCCCTGACTCATGTTCAGTGCTCTTTCCCCCAGCTCATGCTGTGCACACCCAGCCTTCCCGGTTTAAATGTGTGCTTCTTAGAAGAATGTCAGGATCTGGTATGATGCGGCTGGTCGGAAATTTCATGCACTAAAAACCTTCCGTCTCTCCTGAAGCACTTTGCCTTTCTGCATCTCTAGCATTTCAGTTCTACCTACTATTTCTCAGCATTTTTGCAGGCTCTTTTCTCCAAAGTTATGGCTGGCTGAGTGCCCAGCACTTCTTTCTTGGAAGTTAAGAACTGGAAAATGTGTCCCAGGGGTCCTGTCCCACCCATGCGGTCATCTGGTGCTTCCTTGTTTCTCTGTCCAGACCCCAAGGGGAGGAAGTGGCTGCACTGCCGGCTTGGGTGTCAGGTCCCTGCAGAACTGGCGTCCTTTGGCTCTGTGGTGTGTCTCCTCTGCCTGTTTTGGGATCTGAATTCTAGTGTCCTTATTATGCATTCCATGAGGCCAGTATGATAGACCACGTGGTCATTAGGAGAGCTTTTCTCCTTTATCCTACCTACTTGCTTTGTAGAATAAGCACTTGACTGCTAACCACTAGGTTGGAAGTTCATAACCCACCAGCCACTTCTTAGAAACACTATACAGGGCCACTGTAAGTCAGAACTGACTTGACGGCAGTTAACACCACCAACAACAACTTGCTTACTCAGCTGCACATACTCTGAGCTGGGAATTTTTGTGCTGAACTGTGCCTTCCAAACTTAGTCCTGCCCAATTATTAGTGGGCTCTGCTATTGGAGACTTGGATGTTCCCAGCCCCCGCTTGTGGTTTTAGTCTTGGAATGTTGGCACTTCTCCCTTGGGACTCCTACTTCCTCCTGAGCAATCCTGCAAAGTGTTTGGTCTTAATTTAGGGTCCTAGGGGAGTGGCACTGATGAAGATCAAAAAGTACAACCTTTGGTATGGATTGCATCTCAATGTAAAGAAAACAAAAATCCTCACCATGGCACCAATAAACAACATGCTTATCAACTAAGAAATAATTGAAGTTGTCAAGGACTTCATTCTTGGAACAACTATCAACACTCATGGAAGCAGCAGTCAAGAAATTAAACGGCATATTGCATTAGGTAAATCTGCGGCACAAGACCTTTTTAAAGTATTGAAGAACAGAGATGTCAGCTTGGGGACTAAAGGTGTGCTTGACCCAAGCCATGGTATTTTCAATAACCTCATATGCATGCAAAAGCTGGACATAAATAAGGAAGACCATAGAGGAATTGATGCTTTTGAGTTATGGTGTTGGAGGAGAATATTGAAAGTGCCGTGGGCAGGGCTGATGCAATGAAATGTGGACACGTCTCTTGTGATACAATAGTGAATAATTGTTATCAG